>NC_143562.1:80566923-80867500 GCF_054136105.1 Typopeltis vanoorti | reverse complement strand
AAGAAAAAAAAAAACACTAGTTGGTTATTGTGGTTGCTGGAAACTGGCTGGCAGACGAGAAATAGTAGTCATTATCTCTTAAGGTCGAAATGTTTTCAGTTAAAGGAGGCCAGCTGTACCCAAGATTAAAAAATACAATAAAAAAAAGGCAGGAAACAGCGGAGTTTAGTACCAGTTGGAACTTCCTCTATTGCTAAAAGCATTATAGGATTAGCTCAAGAACAGAGCAAAGTAAGGAAAGAAAACAGTCCCGAAGAGAGTTCTGCATTACGTTGAACTAGTCAAGCAACGTAGTAGATACACCATGAAGATGAATATCGTCAGCAAACTGACCTTAAACAAGAAATGGGCCTACTTTTATACTGTACGCGGAGAACTTTATAACATTACTCCATTTTTTCCCTTTTTTTTCTTTTTGTAAATCAAAAGTATATGTTTTATTTGGTTTTCAAACATGCAGCCCCATCTTAAAATAAAAAAGGGAAAAAAGAAAATTTCAGGAAAAATCTGTTTTATGTGTTCCAGGCCTCAAAAAAGCTCAAAAAATGAGACGACAGGATCGAATAAAAAATCCTGTCCAGAGAAATAATTTTAGTGGAGTGAAAAGAACTTGGAAAATGTCATTTTTATTCCTGCACTGTCCTAAAATAATAAAAATATCAAAACCGGGGAATGACAAATTCTTGTATGTGTGTAGGCTCGCGCGAATCAGAAGTTTAGATCGGAAATTCGGAATTAGATACAAAATAATGTTTACTATTGAGAAAATAATAAAATTACGCAATCTAAAATAAAATAAATAAATAAAAACTAAAGTAAATGAGAATCTTAATGTAATGAATTATTCATGGCACTAGAACTTAATAAAAAGATAAATGAAACGACTGCCAAATTTCTTATGCGTCGTCGCCATCTTATTCTAAATAAGACATAACTGTAAATAATGAAGAGACGGATTCACTTACGGTGGAAATAAAATATTTAATGAGAGCAGATTTTTTTTATTTGATTTTAAGACCTTTTCAACTATAAGTGAATCTACTATTACTGATGTATCTATATTTAAACAGTTGAAAAAATATTCTCCTACATCTGTAACAGAATATTTTATCAGCTTATTTCGCTTATTACTGATTCACTGATTTAGTCATAGTATGTTTAGTTACAGTAAAATTGAGTTTTGATATTATGTACGGGCATTTGATTAAATAAACAGATGAGAAATGAACGCTGCTTAAAAAAAAAAAAAAGTGAATAATCAGAAAGCCTTTCTATAAAGTTGTATTCATATGATAAAAACCATTTAATCAAATCCTTTACTTTGAATACCCCTCCCAGTAAAATAAAATAAACAACAGTTTTCAGATATATAGACGAAATTTTTGCCATTGGCCTTATAGCTTCTAAGCTTTGAGACTTTCTTTCACAGCATCAGCCTAAAATCAGTTTTTTTGTTTTGTTAATCGTGGTTTCACTAGCCGATTTGCCTCTTTTACGAGGTGAAAAACCTGAGAAAGAAATTTCCATGAAGAAAAATCCTACCATCGATGAAAAAGGTTAAATTAGCTTCCTTTGAAAAAACCTTTATAAAATTCTTAGTGGGTTTCGAACCCAGGTCTTTCCCATTCGAAGGGCAAAATCACGACTAATATATAGCGGTGAACAGTTTCTATCGTTAAGACAGCAAATGTTGAATTTATCCTTTTATGCCAAGAGATGGCGCCTACTTAAGCATTCGTTAACAGAGCTTGTATATCTAATGCTTACGAGGATTTACGCTTTACTGTTAATTATTTAACATTTCCTGTTTTGCAGAGAAGCTAACTCTGCTTTTGGAATGGAGCAGGTTCGCATGAGTGCTGTATATTGAAATCTAAATAAATACTTGTTTTAATTTTTAATGTTTCACGTGTATAAAAAAGTACTCTATTTTGTTTATTTTTTATTAGAAATTTTGCAGCGTTTTTCTCTGAGTTTCTATTTTACTAGAGGCTTGAATAAATACCATGCTTCATCCCTTCCCCCACTTTACCCCCCTCTTCTGAAACAAGCTTATCTGTATATTTTCTTTTGCTCTGAAAGATTCCAAATATTGAAGAGAAAAAAATCTCGAATTTTCTACTTTAATTTTCCGACACTTAGCATCGTTGGAAATAGATTTGTAAAATAAATAAATCCGAAGCAAGTTTCTGAAAATTTACGGTTTGCTTTCCTGAAGGCATTTTTCACTCTAAATCTTTTCAATTACCGACATTCTTATTGGACTCCCCGTTATTTTTAAAATCTTCAACAGAACTTAAGTAGTTCGAACAGACCTGGCGAAACATAATCAAAAAATGTCTGTTCCAGAAACTTACTGATATAAGCTGACTTTAGGCTGTGGAGGATTCGATACCGTGTCAATTAACACATCATAAATGTCCTAAGGCGAGTGTGACTTCGAAAACAGTGAGGATTTTGTGAGCCTACAAGTGAGTGCACTGTTTTGATCAATGCATGCTTTGCACTAATTAAATGAAGTATAACATAAAAATAAATAAATAAACTTTTCTAGTTTATATACGAACAGTTTCATCATGGCGTAGACTCTTTAATGAATCCATTCTTTTCTTTTTAATTTTACTTAATTCGTTAGAATCTTATTGCAGGATGGCAGTCACACCGGGCGATAAAATTCATCTACCACCTACAAACAGTCACAAACATCGATAACGGTGTCAGAACCCACAACCTATTGTGAGAACGAAAGCGCTATCCACTCAGCTAATTAGGCTGAGTGGATAGCGTGATTTAACTAATTAGGAACGAAATCCACATATTTCGTTCTTCGGTAGGGTTGCTTGTATGTGCTGACGTTTTAATAGGGTTTTTTCTTTGTTTATCAGGAATATTTGCTTTCTTGATAGTTTCATCATTGAACCAATGGAAAAGCATACTTTAGTATAATCAGATAATACGTATTATCTGATTATAATAAAAACAATTTTGGGTTCTTCTGTGTTGTCTTGTGGTTGGATTGTGATGGCTTCATAGACAGAGATGTGTAGAATAAAATTTAAACTTCGCATCAAAAATGGACTGTTTTGATGTATTTCATTTTACATTAAAAATGTAATATACCATTGTGAAAAATCATTATAACTTTCGTTTGTCTCGCTTTTTATGTTCTACATTTGATATATCATATGTAGAATAATAAATAAGCATTTTTTATCCGTTTGTTGTCCGCACTGTTAGCCTAATGGCTATGCATTTCGCAACCATATGAATGGGAAAGGAGAGTCCTAGGTTCGATTCCCGTCGACGACGTGAGGAACTTAAGGATCTTCCTCAGCTATACACAAGTTAGCCGGTCTTGGGCATGGACAGCAGGTTTTTTCATCCCGCAAGCAGGCAAACTGACCCCGTGAACACACAGGCTATAGTCATAGGATATAGTACTTAATCCCTCATTAGGAGGGCCTCAACCAGTCCTAAGGGGCGGTCGAGGATTTTTATTTTATTCTTATGGGGGAATCCCCAAAGAATTAAAACAGTGAATAGGATTGCGCTATAAATATATCCCGTAGTTTCCCTACGCTGCACTTCACAAAAACAGTGTCTGGACACGGTTCCGTTTTAATTTTGTATGATTTTTGGGTGGTCCTTTGATTTTATGCAACGCTTCTTCAAATGGGCAGGTCTTTGACTGACATAAGCAACTCAGCTTATGTCAGTCAAAGTTATGTCAATTTAAATCACTTACAAGTGAAAAGTTGGAATCGCTATGCTGGTTATTTTATACAGCAATCATAAAAAAATGTAAATCCTCCGAAATTTGTCGTAGTGACGCCTGTTATACAGTTTGTCATTGCCCATATCGTTATCTCGAGTAGTAAACTCAACCACATATTTTGTACTTTAGTGCTTTCGCGCTTTTCAAGTACAAAAAGATATGGTTGACAATGTGTATAAACTGGCTATGATATTCAGTCCATATTATTTAGTACAAAAATATAAAATTCTTCCTTTATAAAAATACTTTTTAATTAAATGCGATTAGCCCGTCTCATACGGTGGCGGCAAGCCACTATCTTTCCCCCCCCCCCCGAATATCGGGCTCTTCATTCCATCTAAAATGCAAAGTCTCTGCAGCTTATTTATAACGACAGTGCTAATTGGTTGAAAAGGCCTAGTTCGAATCTCGTCTGCTGGGACGCGACGAACCCTTATAAGAGCATTGTAACCGAAGGTTGGTTAACCTGTGGCATAAGGAGGTAACAGTATTTTTCATTCTGCGAATCAGTAAGAGAGTACATGCAGTTAACAAACACATTACACTGTACAGCTAGGATGCACTGTCCTATCTTAGCCGTCAGCTTCATAGAATTCCTCAATCTTTAAACTTTGTACAAGTTTGTCAGAATTTTAAACCAGAATGTCTTTTTTTCCGACCTCTTTTGACCAATAAACATTGAAAAAATCAGTTTTTTCAGCGTAACATTTCGTTCATATTGCAAATCAGATAATCAGGAATTGAGTGGAATGAGATCATATTGAACGATTTCTTCTTCTTTCTGTTTTCTTTATTTCTTTTTTTTAATTAAGATTAGCATTAGCACAGGGATGGATGAGTCCGATTAGTCTTTGATAATACACCATTGTTAACCCAAACTTTCTTTAAAAATTATAATGAAATATTTTCCAAAAGTAAGTTAAAAAAAAAAAAAACGCTTCTCTCCCATTACGTCAACAGTGTGGCATTTTCAATTGATCGTTGTTTTGACTTTTATCTGATTGTGTCTGTATTCCGTTCCTTTAATTAAGTTACTTCTTCTATTCAAAGTGACAGTTTGCTCTGTTTTTCTTTCTCTGCTTTGCCTGTTGAATTATAATTAACTTTTTTTTCCCCTCTTTGTTCACAAAAATGCTGCGCCCGAGGCTACATTCCCGTCCGTTTCTTTCGGTTTGCTCCTTCAGTCGAGCACACAGCCATCGTGCAAATCCTTTCATGTTCCTCGAAGTACTTGTTTCTGTAGTTCTCAAAAAACTTTAGTTTCTGAGAGGAAGCTTGTGTCACGAGGACGAAAAAGCTTTGAATAAAACACATCTTTACGCAAGTTTAAGTCGGTTAAGAAGTTGACCGCTTGAAGATATAGAAATAGTTAGCATAGTTAGCAGATCTGGTGTGTGAGATTGAAGGAAGTTTTGTGTACTCAACCCATGAAACGACGTAAACTATAGTAAACTATTACTGTGGATGGGATAAGGGTTAGATCAGTGTTTCTTAAACTGTTTTCAATAGAACCCTAAACGGTTTCCCTAGAGTGTACAGAACACAGAATGATGATAAAATGAATAATGATGAAAATAGTAATTTTTATTAAATCGACTTATTTCTAGAATTATTTTTGATATTATGTGTATAATTTTTCTTATGAAAATATTTTGCAGGGAACAGTTCATTGTTATAATCCCTTTCTGATAAAATTTATGAAAACTTTCAGAGGGATTTCCCTCCCCCCCCCCCCTAAAAAAGGAAGAAAAGAGAATAATTTTAGAGTTTAGTCTTTAAAAAGTTTAAGAAGCACTGGATTAGATTATTTGGAAAGTATGCTCTAGAAAGCGAACATGATTGTGAAAATAAAATAATACTGAAATTTAAAAGATTTCGCAATTGAGCAGATAAAACCATGAAAGGTGGTAGTGATTTCACACCAGTTAATAAAAAACATATACCACTTAAGGCATTCACAAATATCATTGCCCAGTGGGATTCGAACTCGCTGCCTGTTAATTGGACGGTGGAGGTGCCATCCAACCCAACCAGACGGGCAAGTTGTTATGAGGAAAGTTATTAATTGGTTTGGTTTTCTTTGTTTAATAGAGTCAGTTTTTAAAGAGGTTTCAGTAGGATTTCCGAGCTGCGAATAGTATTCGTCAACACATTGAATTTGGGATTGTAGGCGCAAGCATTTGTTGATGTGTGGATAACAACTGTAGCGCTCTCTCGCACGCACACACTCAAACAGGCTCGCTTCTGTCATTTTTTCATAGGTATTCTGTTTTTGCCGTATTAATTTTTTTATAAATATTTTCATGGATGCTCTTCCGCAGAACAGCTTTTGTTAGAGCTGTTCTTTCCTCTAAGCCTGTAAAAGCACGAACAGCTGCTCAGTATTCATTTTTCCAGATGCAAACTTTCCGAACCAACTTCTTCACCTCCTGTTTCATTCTGTCTAATTCCTTTTTCTTGAAGAGAATTCCTCGCGTTCTGTTTTAAGTTAAGAACTTCATGGATGAAGTTCTTAACTAGAACTATTTTTTTTCTAGTTGCTCACATGCTACATCAATGTTCTATAGGGTTTCCCCCCCGCAATATCTCGTATATGTGGAGAGTAATATATATGAAACTGACACTCCTTGTGTTTATTTATTATTTTTTATGAACTGAGTTGTAGCATTTTTGATTTAGTGTTAATTTCAAATAGAGATCTAAAGATAGCGTTTAGGACAAAACTGTAACTAATATTGCTGTCATATTATCAATGGTTATAAAATGGTTTTCCACAATTAACATATGTTTCTTTTGATACATTTTATTATACAGTTCTACTGAAAATCGGTTCTAGGAGAGGTTCAACTAAGTCCGGGACGCATTCCATTGTCAGTCTGGTTAGGAGTGAAGATACTGGTGAATGAACGTCCACCAATAAGTAGTGTCTTCATTCTCCAATCAGTAGGTTGTGCATTCGAATCCTACTATAGGCATGGGTATTTATAAACGTCTTTAGGTTGGTGGTAGACAAATCTCATTACTCGTAAGACTACAACCATTTTGCTTATTAGAGGTCTTAAAATGGGGTGAAAAATTTTCCATGTTTGGTGTGTAGAGCAGGGTTTCCGGAGTTTTTAACTATTAGGCTCACGTATAGACTAATGTGCAATAGATTTACAACCTTTGTTTGGTGTTCTTCACATGACAACGAAAAAAAAAAAAAAACTTTCTAATCACAGGAAATGCCATTAGTTTTTTATTGTTAATTTTTTGTTATCTGTGCACTGTGAAGACTAAAAATTTGCATTAATAAAACAGTTTTGCTAGATGTAGGCCATGTTGTATCTCTACATATCTCATATTTCATCTTAATCATCCTCTTTCCCTTGCTCGTGATCTGCACATTTTGTTCACCCGATCTTGAAATGTTCTTGCTTTAACTCTCTCTCTCTCTAGCAGAAGAATGTGACCTAAAAAACAATGCTTCATGCCTTTTGTGGGTAGGTTGTGGACAACTCATTTTTTTATGTCCTAGTTGCGTAATAATTATCATGTTTCGCATATTTAGATAATGTAAGACCGATGTCAGATCTGTGAAGAGAAAGACAGATAGGATGCGACACATGCTTCATAAGAAATGGGGGTTACGTATTTCTTCAAGCAGCGAATAGAATGCATCCTCCTGTTCGAAGTCCAAAGGGTTCGATTTGTAAGCAAGCAATACTTGTTTCTGAACAATACAACATTAAGAGACAACGACGAATCCGATCATCGTGACAGGAACACAGTTTCAAAGGAAAGTTGCATGACGACCCACTTGGAGATTAGAAGTCAATTGAAAAGCAGCAATCACCCACGTATCACGCAAGTTACGGAGCAGTGAAAGCTGGCTGTCTTTGTCTGCAGTTCTCATATATATCATTGAGAGCTGCAGCGACATTGTGTACCGAGAAGTCGTAGATTTTTTTACAAATGCAGCGTCTCTAGAAATAAAGACGATGCAATCTAACTTAAATGATTTGGGAAATCAAATCCAAGAAGGTAAAGAAAGACTTTTGCATAAGTTTCAGTAACACCATTACTCGGGTAACATCTAATCTCCTGTTTGCGACAACACTGTATTTTTTTTATTGTTGTTATTTATCTGCATTCTTCATTTCTCTCGCAAAAAATAAAGCAGACATACGAGCACCTCCACTTTTGATCATTCATACCTTTGTAGATATATTCTTAAACAAAATTTGATATCTGTACACATTTTTGAAACTGAAATACCATTGATTAACTGTATATTTACACCGCGCACGCACGCGCGCGCGGATTTCAACCAATAGGCCGTGAGTTCGATACCCGCTGTGGACATGTTTGTGAGCATCGTTAGGTCGAAAATTAATTTCATCGCTCGGTGTCGAGACCGCCACCGTGCTGATTGGAGGCCTACCGTGATAAATAAAAAGAGTTCCATATTTGGAATTATTATTATTATTAAGAGACTCATCGAGGGAGGCTACATACACCAACTATCATACTTATTCTTGAATTCATTCACACTGCTTGCACTCACAACATTCAATGGCAATCCATTCCAATCACGCACCACCCTCTGAGAGAAAAATCTAGGCCCCCCCCCCCCTTCTTGGCGGCATTCATTCTCAGCTTCCAAGGATGCCCTCTTGTTCTTTCCCCCACCCTCCATAAATTGAAAAATTCCATCAATTGAAATCCTGTAGAGAGCAGAACTGGATATATATATATATAGTATAGCTTAGATTCTCTGTATAAGTAGTTTCCAAACTTAGTATCATCCTCCAGTTTTTTTTTTTTTTTCTTTGCGTTCTTTCCCCTTCTTTGCGTTAAATGGCATTTGCATACAATAATAATAAGTAATAATTTTATTTATTTAAAATGTGTAATATTTTTCATTTTAATGCATAAAAATTAATACGCCACTTATTTCGAATAGTGTAATAACCCTAAGACCACCCGATTTGTCATTTACTTCGTTTGAAAATGTAGTAATGCCTTGTTTCTTTTTATATCATCATTTTTCAGTTGCGAAATTCTTTACAGATTCACACGCAGTGTGGTAAGAATACGCATGGCTAGGATGACAGACAAATTACATTTGGAATAGTAAATGTAACATCTTTATTTCATTGCTTTTTTGAACCCTTCAGTATTGTTCATCTGAATGGAAATGGTTTAAATTTATAAAACAGTAATTGTGCTAATTCTGTTTTATAAAACTTCTTTCGAAGTAACAATTTTTACAGTTTATTACACGTAATTGGTGCACTTCCGGAGCCCTTCTTGTATATATTTCCTTGAAAATAGAAGTGTTAATATCTGCTTAATTTAAACGGAATTATTATTACTATTACGCGACACGTGCTTCCATGAGCCATCGCAGAACACTGCACTACATGATTCATTGTATAGACTAAACCATATGCTACACACTGTGTGGTATTTTTGTCTGTTAATTGCGTATGTTTTGTGGGGAGGAAAAAAAAAAAGCCCGTATAAAGATTCCTCGTGCCATGAAGACCCTCGAACCAGGTCTTTCCCAATCGAAAGATGCATGCTCTATCGTTTTTCCAACTGCACTATAGAGACGTTAATGTACAGTCCTTTGAAATACGTGTTCCCAGGTGGGAGGGGCCCAAAAGAGTTTGGAAAATATGCCGGTCTTTATTTTTCGGTTATTTCTGAACTTCACTCAGAGAGCGTCGTATTCAAATACAGAGAAGGGAGAGAGATGGATTACTAATTAGCTGTATCCGCTCAAAATGAAAAACTGTACTTAGTGTTTTCACTGAAAAATCGTTTAAAGAAAAGGTAAAGATCCACTAATAATGCACCCGTTTCTTCCGCTGTATCTCAATTGCACTGAGAAAAAAAAAAAATTAAATAGCTTTGGTGGGTTATTAAAAAAAACCCTCCATAAAACTAAATTCGCCTGAAGTACTTTACCGAACAGACGATACAATGAATACAGTTTCACCTTTAATATTAAAAAATGTACGTTCTTCTAATCAGCCAATTCACGATACACTAACACAATAATACCATCAGTACATCGCTCGACATTTCACGAGTAAAAGACTATTTAAAAAAGGAAAAGAAAAAAAAAACTCCTTAATTGTAATTCAGCTGGAAAACATAGACGAAAAGTTTATAATGTGACACTTGTGAATTCAAGAAATAACTTAATTATGGAACCACAAAAAACGGTATTTAGATTTAGGACATCTTTGCAGTAAGGACTAAATTGTCAAGTGGGGGAATTGGAGTAATGCAAGTAAAAGAATGGTTTTTTTCCCCTCATTTGATTTTTTTTTTTTTAACTCAGCTTTAAGTTAGTACAGCTACGAAGTCGTGGAACATGCTTGTTAGTATTGATTCTTATTTTAATGAGCAGTAAGGAAAGCATTAAACGTGGTAACACTTTTGCAACAATGAAATCATCTTTCTTTCCCCGTCTGAACAGTTTTTCATTTTATAACAGAAAATTTCTCCATCACAACTTATCAGAAATGTTCTGTTATCATTTTACATGATATGTAAGAGCTGTATACATATTTAAATTAGCCAAAGACCATCCACGATTTTCAGCAATACAATCATTTGTTGTTGCAACAACAAAGTGGGCATGAACTAATCGTTCGTGAGCCATGCTCCTCTTTCCTTAGCATTTATTGTTATCGGAGTAGCGGCGGCTAGTTTCATCTCTTTGTAATACCTTTTATATATAAAAAAATACGTGTTTTTGTAATTCCGAAATAATATTAATAGTAAAGTTAAAATACTATCTCGAAAATAAAAATAAAAAATTCATTTTTAATATTTTATACATATATAAAATAATAGTAACACATTTAGTTTAAAAAATACTGCAATATATGTACGAATTACGAAATATTAGAAAATGTATGGATTTATGAAGGATAAAATGTTATTCCATATGTGGGTTAAGAAATTTCTTGTTTATTTCATGGCACGTAAAATCACATGCATCGTGTATCTTGGTAACATTATAATAAATTACAGGAGGAGAGGTGTAACGGCTTGACAATAGATTTCTAGTAAGGTGTTGCTGAAGTTCGGTCATGCAGCTTTTACTTGTTTTACTAATGATAACGGTTGTAACTTGAACCCAAGAAATTAAAATAAAAAAGATCTGTACAGTATGTGACATTGTTAGAAATTTTTAGAATTATTAAAACAGTCTGCGTACCAGTTTGAGTCTTGGTCTTCAAAAGTGGTCTGCACTCATTGAGGGGGGGGGGAAACTCAACTAGTTTATACCAGTCGGCGGGGGGAAGAAGAAAGACAGACAATGAGAAAGAAATTTGACGACCATGAAACTCTAGAAAATGTTCGGAATTTAGTTCGATGATCAGTGTACTCTAGATGGCAGAAGGCATCGGAGTTTTTCAATAAGATTGTGCAAATCACTTTCAACCAACGATAATTTCAAGCACGTTTTCAAAATCATTTTGATTTCTTAGAAATCAACGACTTTGCGTGGCATTTACGAACACAGAAACAAAACGAAACACTACAAATAGAGACTGGGTTATTTGCATATTTCTGATTTTCCTCCTCTTACTGCTACTGCTATGTTTTATTTCCAAGGTTTAAAACATTTTCATAGGGGATTAATTCGTTAATGTGGAGGCCATTAAACAAAATTCAACGAAGACATTTTGGACATTTTCCTAAAACAGATTTCGATAATTTGCAAGTGGAAATGATGGGGACAAGAGTGCTGCTCTAGCAGTGATTTAAAAAGTTATACAAAAGTGATTCTTCGCTGTGAAGAAAGCTTAAAAATAATGCATGTAGCCTCTCTAAAGACCAAACATAATGCTTGGAGTGACATGTGGAGAGAGAGAGAGAGAGAGAGTGCAGGAATGATTCTACTCCCCTGCCCAAGCCACTTCATACCACCTTAAGTTGGATGGTGGTCTCACCCCAGTCGATGCCACAATGGGATTCGAACCTATAGCGTGTTGTGTTGGACAGCGAATGTACCGTCCACTCGCCAGCCATGCCAACGTCACAAGCAGGTGGTACTCAACTCTTCGTTAATCACTATGGATTGGACTGATCCCAGTGACGAAACTACGATTTGTGTGTATGTGAGGGGGATTCTTTGCAACAATTTCTCAGTGGATCATTCTCGAAATCGTTCACTGATTCATTTTTCCTTGCATTTTGGGCTTTCTCCACTCCATTACATACGAATAGTTATTAATAATCAGTCAAACCGATTCATCTATTATAATAGTTGAATATGCTGCAAACCATTTACAAAATTGGAGAAATGGTGTCGGTTGGCTTTAAACGCATTTGCTTTAACTTTCATTGATATACATTGACACGTATTTCATTTTCTTCATAGTACCTAGCTATATGGAAGAACGAGAGAAACGTTAAAACGAATTCGATCATTAATGAAATGTTAAAATTGCTGTACTTTTGTAGAAGTGAATCCAACATAAAGTGCCTCCTTAGGGCTCATGGGAAGATAGACGATATGTGCCGTTCAGTTGAAAGTTGCTTAAGACTGGGTCTGGATTTGGAGGATGTAAAATTATCACGAATTTTTTCTATGGATGGACTAAAATGTTGGTCACTTAGCTTTAGGAGCTGTGAAGTATCGGAATCCTGAATGGGAAGGTGCCGATCTGAGGACTTAGCGTAAGCACCAGTAGCCTCCTTATGACAACCAGCCAACCCCACTTTTAAATTTCATATCATTCAAAGTTCCACTTTTAATCTTTATTACTTTTAAATAATAAAACACAGTATTTCTTCTTGTGGTAAATAGAAACGCACTATATACATGTCACGAAGTACTGTGCATTGCTTCAATTTAACATGAACGTATGACTAATGTTTATCACAGTTAAATAGTAGTGTATTTCGTATGATTTACCGTTCTCTTGATGCACGTTGACTGCACACGAACATTACTGTATTCCCCTATAATTTATGTGCATAGCGTTTTATTTTAATATTAACTGCTTTAGCTCAAGACGAACGACCATCCCTTCTTAATTGTGCACTAACCGTACCTCTTGGGACACCTGCCATAAGTGTGTCGTATTCATGGTTCGTGACACGAGCCACACTTCCGGAATATGCTTCAATTGCACATCCTGGGAGTTGGGAAGTGTGTTCATGACATTTACTATGGACGACCTCATATACTTTGGAGTGACATGTGGAGAGAGAGTGCAGGAACGATTCTACTCCCCTGATGGCCATGCACTGAGCTTAGCTAACACCGCTGTGCCTCTCGGTTGTACTGACACATGCAGATTTAAGCTCTTCTTCGTGTCTTTTCCTCTCTGCTTATCCTTCCTGACGAACTCGTAACGAGACTTTTCACCTAACGAAAGTTTGCGACAGTTCGCGACAGTGAAGTTTACTTTGCCTGTTTACTCCGGTCATCTGGGAGACGCGGGGTAGTCGCCCATTACTGGGCTTGTCGTTTCTGTAGTGACCGTCAGCACATAAAGCTAGATGCTCAGAGTTTCTGGTCTGCTCACAGGAAGTCGTGCCAACGAACTGAAACTAATTTCACAACTCATCACCGGGTGCTGATTGTCTTTTCCTGTGCACCGAAGGGCAAGTAATTTTACCTGCTTGAGGACTTTTTATTCTTTAAGATAACATGGGTCTCGGCTGTGATTTATTAGTTCTTAGTTTACTTGTTTTAACTGGTGCCGAAGGTCAGAGTTGAAAAGCAAATCTTCTTGATAAAAACGAGGAAACAAAAAAAAAAAAGAAAGAAAATCTACTCTAAATATTGACTTAGAATGTTTCTAAATTGCGTTGTGAATCTCCCAGTTAATATTGAAATACTCTAGACCAGGGGTTCTCAACCTTTTCCAGTGGCGTACCACTATATTTAATTCAAGATATTAGATGTACCAGTAGGGCAGTGGCTCACGTACGCGTGCCATAGGTTGAGAATCCCTGCTCTGGACTATACTGTTGCCGATTAACGCAAGTCATGCGTGTGAGTGTTTTTAATTTTCCCATAATTATAAAAATAAATCATCTGCAGTATGAGTACAGGGAGTAGTCAACAAATCATGAAACTCAAAGATTACTTTGTTTCTTAATTCATTGACTATTTTACTCGACTCCTAAATCCCTATATAGTGTGCATTCGACCAGTAGGTAAAGTATTATGATAGTTTTCTTCCTAACATATCAACCATACCCATGATAGAAAAAATAAAAAATAAACGCCATAAGTTTCAATTCATTTGGCTACTTGATCCGAAATATCACCATCATCATGCCACACTAACATTACCGAAATTTTCAAACTACAGTTTTTAAAATTAATTTAGCGGGAAGCACACAAAGTACGTTATCAAGTTTGTAATATATATTTCATTACAGGAGACAAGCTTGTTTAAACCTTTTCCACGGGTTTAAGTACAATCTCGAAACGCCCAGGCATCATCACAGCCCTGTGAAGATGAAAGGTTCATTTGTTGTTTTCATTCGGAACATCTGATACTTTTCATCTCTATTTGAAGCGTCACTCAGCTGTAGCCGAGAGGCGTCAGTAGCAACCGAGGTGGCCAGTTCCCCAGCAATCATTCGTTCCAACAGCGCTGTAATGCTAGGCTCCAGGTGGCATCTTTTCCTCTGCCATCAGCGAAAGAAAAGAAGAGTTAGGAGGAAAAGGAAAAAGTGTGTGTGTGGGGGGGGGGGTATCGTTGCGCTAGTGTAGGCTACTGATGCTGTCCGGACACTGTCTTGGATTATGGAATTGTTTTGAAACTGGACTCTCTTGCGGATTGGGTTCAACTTGTAATTTGGTGGAGGGAACGCTATGGTATTGTGACTCGCACGCAACAAATATCTTGAGAGTTACAGCCGGTCGATAGTTAATATAGTTTTCGGAACATCCCTTGTTTGTTCCAACGAGCCCCGGACGTAAACTCACTAGGTATGAGATTATTTCGAAATTGGAATCAACATAAGAAGCAATTTTTTTTTCTTTTTTTTTGGGGGGGGGGGGGGGAGTTTGTGAATGTACACCGTCTAGTTCCGCCTCACTGCGTAGGCAATATATCGAGAGAAAGAGAGAGAGAGAGAGACTTCACGCAGTGTGATGATTTAATAAACTAGCAGGTTATCCTCTAAACACAGCGCACTGTTTGTCTATAACGCTGCCTTCAGAAAGATCGGAGAAATTTTAGAGGACGGAGAGTATGACAAGATGGATCATATTCAGTCCCACTAGCTTTGGAGAAGAAACATTAAGTTATCATTTCGTGACACATCGAAATAATTACCGAAGCTGCTTGTATAATTTAAAATGGACATTCTAAGAATAAACTTAAATAAATTTAACCGATGACTTCGTTCCTTCTTACTTTAATAAAGAAAATGTTGGAGCTTTGACAGCTTACAGCTAAGATAATGGAATGGCTGGAAAATCAATAAAATACGGGGGTTCGATTGGATAAAAAATAAAAAATAAAATCTTTAGATAACACATCCACGAAGCAAAATAGTTTGGAGAGTACAGTATTTTGGTCTCTCTTGAAGGCAATTTTAGGAGAATTAGAAGCGGTGCGGCATGAGGATAACGACGGCAGCGAAATATCTGATCTTCCCCCAAAGAATTAAATTGTGAATAGTGCATCGTGGTTCTAATCATACTGTAGATTTCAACAAGTCTGTAGTGTTCCTGATCATAGAATTAACTTTTGTTAGTACATGCAAAAGGGATATTCATTTTCTTTAGTGAGAATGTTATGTTTTTAATCATTTTTAGTTTGCTTATTACTGAATGAAGAATGAGCACTTTGTTTGGCTTGCTTCAGTTCATCGTATTACGTTGATGGCACAGTGAAAAATCATTGTATACTAAAAATGCTATTAAAAAATAAAGTTTCCAAAAAAAATAAATAAATAAACTTCGCCAGAAGTTTTCTTAGGATCTTTAATTAAAATCTCTCGATTTTGAACGTTAATAAAGTGACTTCTATATGTACACAACAGAGTAATAATGTTTCCAGCTGCAACCTTAAGCCAGTTTTAATATTCCTTCATGTCGGTTGTTGAAGCAACTTCATTAGGGGAATATTTAACGAGTTCGGCAAGCAAAGAGATGCTTATGGCGTTTTTTTTTTAATTTTTTTGTAGTACACCAAGTTGCTTGCTTGCTTTTGCTGTGTTGAGCCTTTTATATAATTCCGTTCTCTTCATTTTAATAAAGGTACTGGGTTCAGCTGTTCCATCTTGAACAGATAAATTAACGGTGGATATAAGAATTTTTTGACGTCATTAGAAATATACTCGAGCTCAGTGTACGAATTTGTGGCAAAACTCTGTATTCTACCGTGATTACTTTCAACCCAACTGGTTACTGTTTCCCAGGGAAAGAAAATTAATAATAAAAAGGAAACATTTCTCTTGGTTTATCAGTTACTGTTTACGTAACATCAAATGCTAGCAAATGTAATTTTCTAGAAGAAATGGAATGAAAAGAATCTACCAGAAACGGAATTGCATGTAGAATTAATGACATGATAAAATTGGCATTCAAGAAAGCTTCAAAAATTTAAACAATATTTTTTCCGTATTATGCATTTTTGCTTTCTTAACAAATGCAAACATCAAGAAACCGAAATAAGGAATTAATATATAAAATACATAGGGCATATTACATGCATAAAATAAGCATATAAAATTTAATGTTCTTATAAAAAATTAAAATATAAAATGCAATGAAGAAGTTAAAATGTTACTTTTTTTTTTTTCGTATTAATGGTAAATTTGTAAAACATTATCAACTGATATATATATAAAAATTGCATTCATAATACTGTATATTCGTTTTGAACAGAAATTAAAGGTGTGTATTTTAGATATACCACATTCAGAAAATAAGAGTGAATTAAGTTATCTTTTCTTTTTATACCTTGTGTAAAAGAGAGAATAATTAATTGCCGTTTTTTTTTCTTTCAAAAAAAAACTTCCGTTTAAATTCGGAGGGAGGGTGGTGTGCCGGTGCCTCCATAAGTCCATATGAATACTGATTATTAATTGATATATATTTAAATTGAACAAATTAGACATTATACATAATTTATCGGTTAATAACAAACAAAATTTCTCTGTGATGACCATAAATTGTGTTAGTCATTTCTCAAAATGTTTAGAAAATTTGAGTAATTTTGCATAATCTCTCTCTCTCTCTCTCTCTCTCTCTCTGGCATCAGGAAATGGATATCATATTTCATAATAAGATTGTTCCTGGCGTGTCAATGAATCCCCCACCACCACCCATCGCTATCTTTTAAGTTCATTAGACAGCCCGTACAAGCCTATCACACATGTACTGAGAATTTTCATCGTTAGTCAGTTTTTATGGCAATTCCACCCATAAATATTTTAATACCGCAGTTTTATAAGGGTTGGCCTCTTACTCCAAGGACCAAACGGTATTTTTATATGACTTCAAATCTTTCGTATGCCTGTATCAAATCAAACACTGAAAATCATCTGCAACCTAAAGACATTCTTCAATATCCACGCCACGGAGCGATTTGAACTCCAGTCTTTTGATAGCAAATTGGAGATGCTATCCAATTGTCCAATTGGCTAGAATCCACTGGAACAATCAATTTCAATAAAAAGATTATTATTTAAATCCAGCAGCTTAATCTGATTCACTCTATTAAGTGGACTTCAAACTAAGCTTGCAAAGCCATTCGGACTCTCGCAAGCGTGTTATGACAGTGCAGGGACTAATTATTATTAAACTTATGATGTACATCAGTGTTCATAAAACGTTTATTTCTTGTACAGAATAAATGTAGTATTTTTCCCCCTCTTCACAAGCCTTAATAAGCATGGTGGCGGTGGTCTGATACCTAGTGATGAAAATCATCTACCATCTTGGAGATCCACAAACATCTGTGCCACAGTATAACTCATATCTTGCGGATTAGAAAGCAGATTGTGCTACCACTCGCCAACCCGGACATCAGTTACACTCACCTTTGATTAAACAATGCCAAATTTGTGTGACGATCACATACTTCCGTCATACAGATTACATAAATTACACTCGACTCGTTTTTAAATATACATTACATTTATTATACTTGACTAAGAACTAAATCAGAATGCTAATTAAATACATTAGTGTTATTGAGATTTTAGGTGCCAAAATATTTGACTTTTTAAGTAATAGCATTTAAAATCTTGAAGATCCCCAGCGCTAGTTCCATATATACTACAGCTTTTATATAGAAAATGTTCATGAAGTTCGAAAATAATTTAAAGGATATCATAGTAATTTAATTTAAATCTCCCATTATGACCAACGAAAATACTGCCTCGACTATAATAGATCTGGTTTGGAAGAAAGGAAAGTGCATATTAGCCAATAAACATGCTGATCTCTCTCTCTCTCTCTGCATTAAGTCATTATTCTTACTCTCTTTTAGACGTAAAAAAAGACTTTATTATGATTCTCTATCATTTTTACAGGCTAGATAAACTTAGATAAAATAACAATGACACACACACACACTCCGCTCCATGAAACTAAATGGAATCCACCCTCTTCTTTCAAAATGTTCGCTTGATAGCTGGCCATCAATGCACATCCGATATCATGCTTAGGCCTTTTTCTGTACTTATTTCCTTGAAATTTACAGTTTAAACATCGTTATTAAAATTATTGTTATACGCAGGTATTTTTTTTTTCTAATAGTTTTCTCTTACGTTTCAAATGTTCCGTGTTGATCAGAGCATGATTTTAACAGAAAATGTTCATTCATATTTGAAGAAATGAGAAAATATGTATTCGTACACGTTTTCGTTATGTTTTTTTTTTATTATTATTTTTTTTTTTATAAAAGAGAGAGAGAGAGAAAATGTTTTGTGCTCTGACATGCCGCCGCCTTCCCCTTGAAACACTACCACTAGAAATGTGCATCTGGATATTTTAGAAAATTTTATCTTCCAGCTAATTATAATTAAAGAACCTAATGGAAATTTCTTACTCCAGAAAGGCACCTTATTCTAGACTTCACCTTGTTAGAATTTGCGTGTAGGATTCCTCAAGGATGAGATTTACCAATCACCATTTCCATCAAGTGTTAACGAACTGAGTGACAAGGTCGTCACTGCTGTTGGCCTTGTTATACCATCTGCTACAGCAGTGCGACATGAAATTGAGCACCACCGAGATGTCTGCTACATCTGACGGTAGTCACATTCAGCTGCTAGTGTCGTGATTGGACCAATAAAACTTAGTTTGTAGTTATCTTCCATTGCTACTGCACGTTAAGAATTATATTAATAAGATGACCAGTCCCGAAAGTTCTGAAGCTACTTTTGGATAATTCTATATATGCGATCTCGATATGGATCTGGGGAATTAGATGAAAAATATTTTACTTCACACAAGTTCTGTGAAGTTCATGGTGATTCAATAAGTAATAGCACAAAAGTTTATATCGCATATTCCTTTGTGTAATTGTTTTCACGATTGTAATTATCTATTCATAGTTTTAAAAAAAAAACGAGGGTGCTTCGAAAAATAAGGTAGCACATTGCACTGGGGAGAGCGTTTGCACCATCTCTTTCCATATTCGACCACCACATGGCATCACTTGGATGCCACACGACACGCCATCAATTGCGAGATGTCAGGACCATCGAAAACATGATCATACACAGAGATACGTAGCACTCTCTGATTTCTGTAAGGTATAGCACCAGCAGAAATTATTTATGGTCATTTGTAGTTAAAGCACTACAAGTGGAAGTTTTGGACTAGCTCCGTACACTCTTGATCTTGCACCCAGTGATTTCAGTCTCTCTCTCTGGACTGATGATGTGTAGCACGCTGTGATTTCCTGGTTAAATACACCTGATGTTGATTTCTTTTTCTACTCTGGTATTGATACTATGGCTAAACAAATGCATAAGCATTTTTGACCATGTCGAAAAGATTATATAATAAAGTCGACATAACTGGTATACATGCATCTGTGTCGGAGTAAAGGGTTTCATATAAATGCTTCGAAATTCTTCGCACATAATAGTTGTCCACGCTTAAATTCCTTGGCCAAAGAGTTAATTCGTTGTAGACTTGCATAGAAATTAGCTGTCGATAATGCAGGATAATATTAACAACTGATTTGTCGAAAGTGAATTCCAATGCCAGAGAGGTTATTTAATACCATTACTGCTCTTATACAGAAAATAATTTTGTGTTTCTTATTGATCAAATGACATAACAGAGAATGTCCTGTAAATTGTTGGCAGCGATATGTATTTGTCACTTGATCCAATCTTTTTCTATAAAAATTTTGAACAAGATGTAAGGATAATAAATTGACGACCAGTGAGTTACAATTCGTTTTACTCATTATAATAAAACAAACAAGCAAAGCGTGTTTTCTCCATCTGGAACCTGCGCTGCTGTACATGGAATAATAAACTCGCAAGAGTAAATGCTCTAACTTTCACTCTTATCTCTAGTGGCCACAAATTTGAAACAGATTTTGCACTTAAGAGAGATAACTGGTTGTTTGATAGAATTCGCAGAATTCTATCAAAACTAGACTAGTTTTGATATCATGCTGCGCAGGTATCTCAATCGTCATAGGAACTCTAATGACCTGCGCTGTGTGTGTTTCTTTATTCCGTACTTTTCCAATGTGGACACGTATTTCTTCTTGATCATCTATTGTATATGAAATAAATATCTTTTGTTTTATATTTATTTTCCATAGTGAGTAGTATAGCATGATTATAGCCTTGAAAAACTTCAACGAGTGCAAAGAGATATTAAAGTATTTTTTTTTCTGTAATTTATTATCGTCATTAAGCGTAGATGACCTCGGTGCACGACCCAAATTTTATCAACAGTATACCAGCTGCATTGTTATAGGTGCAGTAATTGCGTTGCTTTGTTAGTAATTTATGCTGCAGATCTTTTCACAACATGCTGTTGGGCTTAAAAGAGATGTAAGTAAATAATTGATGCACAACTGCCGATGCAAGCTGTCGATAAAGGTTAAGGGTACCAAATGGTTGCCAATGTACTGCTCTCAATATCTCGAAGCAGGACTCTCATACGACAACATTTTCCCAATTCCAGGTGTAAGTTGCAGTTCTCGAGGGTACCAGATGGCAACACAGAACATCCCGCTAAGCATCCTACCCTCGCATAAAGACAGCATCTCGACCATCGGTTTTATTATGGCTTTGCTGCAAATGTTGCAAGCACATGCGACGCGGAGGTAATGTACCGCAGCCCTATTGATGACTGCTGCGTTAATAAGTCCATGCTGACAGATGGCCAGATACGCGTGTTTGCTGATAGATAGGCAATATATCTCATCCCGGTCGATCGATAACCAGTGACATGCATCATGGTCAGAATGGTTGACTGTACATTGGTGAGCCCTTGTTTACACCACATTTACCCGCTTCTTCTAGATTTAGTTTGCTGATGGCAAACATATCACGCTTAATTAATTTTCCATTGCTAGATACATTCACTTTTAAGTAGTGTACTTTTCTTTAAAATAACACTATTTTTTCTCTCCTCCCCATCTTGCGATTGGAGAGTTCGCCTACTTCCAAACAACTTCTTTGTTGATGGTTGAACATATACTTTTCACTACTCCCTCCCCCCTCTGACGTTGCGCTTACTTCTTCGTTTATTGCCCTACCGTGCAATTTATTTTATTTTTCCGTATCCAAAGAAACTTTGTGCACATTCCCATTACTAGAAACTTGGTACATAACGTAAGTTTGCATTTTATCAGCTCCATCTTTGCACTGCTATCATGACTTCAATACATAAAAAGTGGGCAGCATATTGCCTGAGCCGAGAATACAGCTCACTGGCAAGACTTTCTCAATCCAAAATAGCACAGGAGTTAAACTAACAAGAAAGAAGAAAAATAAACAGTTGTAAAGTTTTCTAAGTAATCTATATTCGAAAGTAATCACACATAACTTAGATTTTCATAATAGACATTTAATCATTGTTATTCTACTATTTTCGTCACTCATTTAGGAATTTCCACATAAGGGTTACAATTTTTAAAGAAACTGTTTATTTTGTTGAATTTAAGAGCGTGTTTCTCCTCTTACAACTCCTTAATCTTTCACTTTTGCGGTTTTCGTTATTAAAAGTGCATGTCAGTTTTAGTCTTGAAGGAAGACTAACAAGAAACTACAAACTGGCATTTGTTAACTTTGGAAACAAACTAAGAACTCGGTTTGGAGAGGTGACACAGCTATGTTTTCGTAAGGTCCAACATGGCCATTCCTGTCCTAAATCAGCTAACTTTTTATTTAGGCGTGAATATTAATGTCAATATTACGTTTATTAATATTCATTAAGCATTAACTATAATTTTTTTTTTTTAATTTTAATGAACACATTTTTCCTTATCGTTTCTTAGAGTTTTTAATGATATGATTTTAGTGTTCATTCATTAGACGGGACATTTCGAAATATAATGGATCCACTTAAATTGAAGCAGGTGATTCTAAGACTTGCTCCATGATCGCATGTCTTGGATCGAGTTCTCCAAATTGCAGCAGTTTACAACCGTCTAACTATTGCTGACTAGAAGTTCTGAGTCATTGTTTCCATTATATTTGGTTCGTTGTCTGTTATGCTAAATTTAAAGGTATGTTTTAAAAATTATCCTAGATGAATTTCTTGATTTCAAAACGGTCCATTCCGCATTTTACTATAAAATTATTTTAGTCATCATCATGCTTTTCAAGGATTTAGGCCTAGAGCGGCATATTCCAGCCTTTGAAGTCATCGTCGAATCTCTTTAGCCTAGGACGTCCTGGTTTTCTTTTCGCCAATGGTTTGTAATTTAATGCTTGTTTTGGTAATCTTTCTGTTTTTATTCTTCCAACGTGTTCCATCCATTTATGTTTATTTATTTTGTTAATTTTTTCTCTTATTGATTCCTGGTTTAATTCTTTCATAATTTCTTAATTTCTTTTGTGATCGAATAAAGTGTACTTTGCAGTTTTTCTCATAAGCTTCATTTCAGCTGTTATTAATCTTCGTTCGTTTTTTGTCCAGATTTCATTTCCATACAATAGGACTGGTAGGGCTAATGTATTTTATACTTTTAGCCTGGTTTGTTTTTGATTAAGTTAGGTTTAAATATAGTTAATTACACCTGTTATTTTTAAGTATTTTGCAATTTTAGGTTTATATCTTTTTTATTTTCATATGTAATCATACATCCTAGGTAGTTAAATGAATTCACCTGTTCTAAAATCTTGTTATCTATTACTATTTTAGTTCTTATTGGATCTTGTCCTTTAAAGACCATTGTTTTTTATTTTTCTGTTGATATTATCATTCCATAATCTTTGGCTATTTCGTTTAAATTTAAAATACCTTTCTGTAAATTATCTTCAGAATTTGTTATTATTATTTGGTCGTCGGCAAAAAGGAGAGTGTTTAAGGTCACAGTAGGAGAGTGTTTAATACCTTGATGGAAATTTTTATTCCATTTTATTATTATTTAATTTAAATAAATATTCAAAAGAGTTGCTGAAAGGGGACATCCCGGTCGGACTCTTTGGTTTATCTCTCTCGGATATGATAGTTCATAATTTAATCTTATTTGTATTTGATTATTTTCATATATACTTATGATAGCTTTTAGAATATTAATGGTATTTGTCGATAAATAAAATACTTCTTTTAACTTTATTCAAATTCTTTTTCAAAGTCAATAAATGTAATATGTGTTTCTAAAGTGTATTCTCTTATTTTCTCTATTATTAATTTTAGGCAAAGGGCCGGGTCTATACATGATCGTCCTTTTCTGAATCCATTTTGTACTTCTAAAATAAAGCTTTCAGAATATGTTATTAGTTTATTTAAAATTCTGCTATATATTTTGTAACAGGAATTTATAGAATATACCTCTATAATTTTTAGGGTCATCTCTGCTACCTTTTTTAAAGATAGGAATCACAATTGCTTTTTTCCATTCTATTGGTGGGTTACTTGTGTAAATTTTATTTAAAAATAATAAGTCTTTATTTGAACCTTATTCCTGCATTTGCCGGCCTGGTTGGCCGAGTGGTTAACGTATCCGTTCTCCAGCCAAAAGGCTGCGGGTTTGAATCCCGCCATGGGCATGGATGTTTGTGATTGTCTCTGGAAAAACTAGTGGTGGTGGTCAGCGGTAGATGGCGCTGGTGTGGTTGTGGTTAGTTGTAGTTGGTCGATTGAGTGGTGGAGAGAGAGCTGTAGAGCAGGTGCCCTCCCTCGATGAGTATGGACTCCCTGGTGGTGTCAAATAATAATAGTATATATAATTCTAATATATAATTCTGAACCAAGCTTATCTTTACAGGTGATTTTCTGTTTCTTTCAGACTGATTTCTAACTTTTCTGTAGTTATTTCATTTTCATTAAATGTTTGCCAGTTATCTTTTTTAAAATAATTATTTGTCCATAATTGTATATAGAAATTTAGGAATTCTTCTAATTCCAATTCAGTGTTTAATTTTACTCTTTCTTTAGTATCTATATTTAAATGTTTCAGAATCTTATATACATTGGGTCTTATTTTATATAAATCATATTCTAAATTAGAAACAAATATTTTCCATGATTCTCTGTCTTTTTCTGACTTCTCTTTTAGCTATGGCTCTTATTCTTTTATATTCTATTTCATCTTCTAATCTTTTACTACTTAACCATTTATGATATGCTTCTTTTTTATTTTGATTATTTCTTTGATTGTATCATTCCATATCTTCAGTTTTTTTGTTTTTATTGAATTTTTTGGTCTTTCCTAAGCTTTCATTTGCTGCTGTGTTTAGTATCGTTTTTACATTAAGCCATTCTATTTCATTTTACATTAAGCCATTTCGTTTTATTTAATCTAAATATTGATTAATTCTTTGTTCATATAGCCATTGTATATTTGTGTCATTTAATAATCTAGTTTTATAAAAAATGTTTTTAATTTTTTGTGCACCAATGTGCACATTTAGGTGGTAATCTTAATTTTATTTTAACGAGGAAGTGATCACTAATTATTTCATTTTCTCTGTGAACTCTAACATCTAAAGAAAACTTTGTCTTTTCATTTAAGTTTATTTTTTCATTTATTTTAGTCCATTAGCATTTTAGAAAACAAAACTACACAATGGAAGAAAAAAAAATCCTGCTTGGTTCAGATGTCCATTTCGATCAGTTTAAAAAATCTTAATCATAATCAGATACTTTTATAATAATTTTCTCACCGTAATTTTTTTTTTGTCTATTTGTAGCATTGTAAAAATAAAAAAAAAAAAAGTAATGTGATAATAGTAATGTGAGAAGCAGGTCGCTTTGCTGTGTTGTAGTGACTACTTATTTTTTCACCATCACCATTTAAGAATCCGGTATGTTAAGCATAATTATGTTTATTATTTTACCATATTATTTAATTGATGACAAGTATATCGCGTTTAATTAATTTTTTATGCAAGTAACTTTCTAACGCCTGTTTTTTTTTTTAATCCGTTTATTTTTTTTAAATCTATATGTATAAGATTTTATGCTTATTTCAGAAACAAGAAATCGTATTGAAACCTGTATCAATTTGGTCACCCTGTAAAAAGAAGTTGTTAAAACTTTCAGGCGTTTACTCTTCATGGATAATGTAAAATCTAAAAAATAATGATCTTTTAATTTCTTTCGTTTTTGATTCACAAATGGGTTTTCTTCTATTTAGAGAGCAGGCCGTCTGTAAGATGAGAAAAAAAAATGAAGGAAGGAAGGAAGCCATTACAATGCTTGTACTTTTTTCTCCCATTGAGCTGAATAGGGGCGTGGAGTTCAGAGCTGCAAGCACGCCATTTTATTAGACATAGGAGCAGGTTACGAAATTGTGTTGGATTCGGGCGACAATCATATTGCACTTGGCTGTGAAGGACTACTGAGTGAACATGTGAGATTTAGATCTAAGATTTAGATTTCGATCTTGCTTGCAATTCAGACAATGTGTTTTTGATTGGATTATGGTTACACTCTATGCGTGAATGCATTTGCAGGACAACTTTTTGTAAAAAAAAAAAAAAAAAAAAGAAAAGAAAAACTGCGAAATTACTAGAGTAATAATCAGTGAGCATTTTTGCGCGAACGATGAAAATCGTAAAACGGATTTTTTGCGTCTCTGCTGCTATGGGTTTAAGCATTAGTTTCGAAGTAGGGCCTTCACCCTCCCGTCATTTACCAAAATATCACACAAAATGACATTATGCCACTGCTGTCAAGCACACAAGAATTTATTCCATAAAGAGACTTCTCTTTCTGGAATCTGTTCTCTTTCTCACTTCAGAAACGAGTCTGTTTTATATTAATATTGCTTGTCAGCTTGAGCAACCAGTCGATGAGTTAGTGTGTGGAGATATTGAAAAATGATATGCTCCATTGCAGAAATCATTAACAGAGAATGTTTTTCAGTCATTTGTAGTTGTAGACCAATAAAAAAAATTGCAAAAACAAAGTAATACAAATTACTTTGCTTCATCAATTTTTTTCCTTTGAATTCTCTGAGCGTAAACTGGCGTTAATGAATATATAAATTTAAAAATGTAGACAATTACTTTGCCTTACTTATATTTGCATTTTATATGCCAATATAGAATATTTAATTATAAAAATATAGGAGAAGTAATTTCAAATATAATCGATATTGTGAAGTGCCGTAAAACCCTATGAGACGTTAATGGTCTTTCCATTCCTCTGCATACGGTATTTTTCGGACCATAAGACGCACTTTTTTTTATGTAGAGAAATCCAGTTAGAATTGGGATGCGTCTTATGGTATACGAAGATAGGTGATACCGGGTAAGTCTTGGATTCTCATGTTTTCGATGCGAGTTCAGACAATAATACGAAAAGTGACAGTAACTAGACGAATGTTGCTGGTACAAGTTATGTTAATAATAAATAGAATTTAAGGTTTGTGAATATTTTTATATAATAATTTTTTCCCCTAAAAATTGTCTCATAAATTCGAGGTGCGTCTTATCGCTCGAAAAATAGCAAGATTCCTTTAGAATTACTTTATGAAATTGGTGTTTGTAATTTTTCTGAAATTTATTCACACAAATACCCTCACATTTCTTCTTTGTGTGACTCAGGGAGAAAAAACATCCATTTCCTCTTTCATTCAGGTGACAGTCGCCCAGGTGTCGTGAAACATCTTGGGGTTCCACCATTGTGGGGCGTCTAAATATCCCACAATGACTAGAATTTCCAGTGCACGTGTCATTATTGAATGACGTCATAGGCATTTATAAATGTTGATACGACGGATAAAAATGATTAATTTCTGCCGTGTGCATGTGCATCTCATAAGCAATATATACTGAGCTCGTATGCAATTTTTTGCTTTCATTGAGTTGATGTTATCGTTTTATGAATGTGTAATATGTTTTTCTGTTTTGAACTATAATGTGGATCCAGAGCCGGCGCTAGAGTCTTTGACGCCCGCATGCAATTTCTGTCTAAGCTCCCCTGTAACGATCCATGAGTGTGTGGTTCTTTTACGATAATAAAAATTTAAATTATTTGAAATTTCTTAAATAAATTTTGACAGAACAGCCACAAGTTGGTTCGCTAAATGTAACGAACCGGAAGTGTTGACTAGGCAGGATAATCGTTAAAAACCCGTGTATTCAAAAAATTCTCAAAAGTTAAAGCAAATTTTGATAAAGCCACTTCACTTTAATCGTTGAATATAATAATACAGGGATTATAGCCTTCTCACCGACCCCAATCGCTAACAAAATTAAAATGAATTTTAATTAAAGTTAAAATTTATTTGAACTAAAGTTTAAAAATTTCTTGCATTTACAAGTTACTAAATTCTTAGTAACTTGTAAATTTACTAATAATTTTTATAAGTGGAACTATCGTTTAGGAAATTAAAAGAAACTCAAAATAGATGAGAAAATAATAAAAGAATTCAGAAATAATTAGAATATTTAATATAAGTATTCAAAAAATAATATATTTACAGAATAACAGAAAATGAATTAAATTACATAAATATACTTGAAATTTTTTTAAATTAAAATTTTAAGGTTTTTGATTTCATATTCACAAAATTAGAAATAATGGTCTTAATTCCGCACATACATCATTTTCAATAGCTATTAACGCCAAACTAACAAGCCTTTTTTGTGACATACTTGTTCTTAAGTAGGTTTTAATCAATTTCAACTTGGAAAAGGAACGTTCACCGCCCGCTACACTAACAGTTAAGGTTAATAGTATTCTTGAAGCAATTGAAAAGTTAGGGAAAGATAAATTATTGGACACAATAAAATTAAGAATATCGAAAGGGCTTTTGAATATTTAAATTATCCATCCGAAAAATATCCCGGAAAGCACATAACTCGTCATATAGTTCTATTGCATTTACGTTTTTATTGTCGCAGTCCTTCAAGAGAATCTCTAAATCGTCACAAATTTTTCGTAAATCTTCGTTATTAATTTGTAGTAATCTATACAAGAAATTGAAATTATCATAATATGTTTTTAGTTGTTCAAAACGTTCTATTAACGAACACATTTCAACGTCTAGAAGTGTATAAAACACATTCACTCTAAATTTATCTTCTGGCGATTGTGGCGTTTCGTCATGATGCTCGTAGTCAAATGGTCGTGTCTTCTTTCGTCGTCGAACTTCCGTACCAGTTTTAAATTCTTGTTCTCCATCCACCTCTTCACTCAGTTATTTTGCCGTTTTTAGAACTTCTTTAAAATTTGTATCTGATCGATACTCTTGTAAGAATATTTTTAAGTTTTCGATAGATTCTAAAGCAAGTGAAAATGTTTATATTTTTGTCTTGAAGCATTTTACTCACAGGGTTTATTCTGTTAAGTAAATCATACCAAGTTATAAGAGCAAATAAATTTGTAGTCCTATATTTTAGCACATAATGTTTGTGCTTCATGCTGAGTTTTTTTATTAAAATTTTCATTATTTAAAATTTCAAAAAGTGCATAATAAATTTCTCCTAACTGATATCGTAGAGGGCGGTTGCATTGTTACTATCCCATCGCGTTTCTGATGGCTGTTTCAATGTTAATTTTTGTTACGAACTTTAAAAGGATTGCCCAACGTTTGTAAGAGAATGAAAAGAATTGTATATTTCTTGAATAATTGCAAAGAAACTAATTGCATCTGCATTCACTTTGGCTGCATCGTTAATGATTAAATTTAGAGTATGAGCAGCACATGGCACGTAAAAAGCTAGAGGATTTTTGTTCAAAAGCAAATTTTGGAGCCCATATTTGTCCCATTGTCATACCCTTGACCTCGCATGTCTTCAATGGGAATGTTCCATTTTTCCAGTTGTTCCATTATTGTTGCACATAAACCACGTCCTGTGGAATCTGATATATCTGCAAAACCTAACACGTTTTCCCTGATCTTGACAATTCCATTGTCACAGGAAACAAAGCGAATAATAATGGTCATTTGTTCTGTTTTACTTGCATCAGGTGTGCAGTCTAAAATTATGGAATAATATTTAGATTTTTAGAATTGATAATAAAATTGTATCCCTGATTGCGTTACTTAAAGTTTCCAATATTTCATTTTGACTGTCTTTACTCAAATAGTGTACTCTATTGTTTCGTTGTAGGGCCCTTTCAACATGATTTTCCATAACGGGATCAAACTTCCCAAACAGTTCGACTAATTTTCAAAAATTGCCGTTATTTCTTTCATATAATTTATCAGATGATCCGCGAAAAGCTAAATTTCGGCTACCAAGGAATTTTATAATTTCAATCAAGCTTTCTAAAACACTCGTCCAATGTTTCTTTTCCATTTCATACATGCTTTGAGTCTGGAAATCAATAGTAGTTTTGTTTTTTTAAATTTTTATCAAGTTCCTTCCATTTTAAGAAATTTTTCATGTGAGTTAAACAGTCTCATGTCTATGTAAAGTTGTACTTACATTTCTCCAATCGTAATAACCTTCTACAAGACTCAGTAGGTGCGAAAAGTTTGCAACAAAAGCAAAAAACAGAATGGAAAGTTTCGGAATAAATGAGCCATGTTCTTGGCACGAGCTCCCGTTTTCCATTTTTCTATTATAATACGTGTCGCCAAATTTACGGCCATATGTATCTCTGGGATATATTATATTTTTATTTTGAACAGGCCCCATTTCAATTAAAACAACTCGTAATTTTTCATCAATATTTCCCCGTTCACCTGGATCTTCTAAATTCACAGAGACTAACAATGTGTTAGTTTCGTGGTCAACTACAACTAAATCTTGTTGTAGTTGACTAAATCCTAACTATTTTTCACTTAAATCATGTTCAGTTATCTTGTTCAATAGTTGCAATAGTACCTTCATGCAAACTGGATGATGTGCACGGTTCTTCAACTCTGATTTCTGATGTATTGAGTTGGTTACAATCTGCATCAGAATATTTTAATATTTTAACAAATTTATTAAGAGCCCCAGTTTGTTTCTTAATATCTGCTTCTTTCGCAGCGTGACGCTTATGATTTTGTGCACCGGATAACTTTTTTTTTAATTTTTGATTCCATTTCTATTTTATACCCACAAGAAATTATTACACAACACGACATAGAGACGAAATAATAGTCCGCACTGCGCTACTGTCAGTAGCCTACTGAGATGCATACCATATAACTGGCTAACTAGCAACAAATGTTTTGTACGAAAATTCTTTTCTGCGCATAAACACTGTTCACCGTTTCACTTCAGATAGACTGCAGTAGACACAAAATTCTGCAGGCAAGCATTTAGCCTGCTCTCGCTGCAAAATTGTAAACAGCCGGCTGATCAAAGAGGCGGCAATATACTTTTTTTTTTCATTTTTATTCAGTGTATACGGCCTCATTTATTTTAATATTGATCATTCTAAGAATTTTTTTGTTTTTATGATAAAAATTTTGTTTCTTAAAAATTAACTTATGAACCGTTCCCTGGCGGCGGCGCCTTCATCGTAGCGGCGCCCGCATGCTCTGCATGCCTCCTTCCGCCGGCCCTGTGTGGATCCATCAGTAAACAGTTACCATGAGGTATTTTTCCCTCTAAAGATACAATCATTTATATCTAAAAAAAATTAAAGATACTAAATATTCATTAATTAAAAACAATAATTAGATTTGCAAAAAAAAAAAAATCCAAATGACCGAAAAGATTACCATCTATTATACACCCGCACGTACAAAAACTGTAAATACATAACGGACACCATCGCTTTCTACTCCTTTCCCCAAAATACAATAATATGGATGGGAAATTACATCTGTTCACGCCGTGCAATTAATATCATGCCGGCTATTGAATGGCATCAGTCAGTTATTGAATGACGTCGTAGCTTACAATACAGACTGTTATGTTATAATAAGAGATTGCGTATCTAAATATGAACACCATTATGATGAGTGAATCGTTTTCATTCTTACGGTTACTTCATTCGTAAAATACCGGTAAAACACCAATGTGCGTATTATTCCATTATTAGTCCTTGAACTCCCTGGAGGTGTCACATCATCATAATAATAATTCCTCTTTTAATATTTTAATATTTTATGATTACACATTGTGATAAGTTTTGCCTTCAATTTTATCCGTAATAAACTGTTTTGCTTCGGTAGAAGAGGAAGGAAGGGAATTTAGTATACATAAGATGCAGTATCTCAGTAATAGCTAAATACTTCTTGTTTCTATGTAGTTGATTTCAGAATATGAATGATATTATTGTTTTTGTTTGCAGGGACAGAATTTTCAGAGTCAGTCTTAACAACATTAATAGGACTCGTTGTGAGGTGAGTAGCTTACACGTCAGTTTTCATATGTATAAAATTCTATTGATGATTTGATTTTTAAAGTTGGCTATACCACAAATGACTTTTGGAGTGGATTTTTTTTTTTTTTTTTGAAACTATAATTTTCTTATTTTATTGAGTATCACTGTAACGATATCATAAAGATAAACCTTGCTAGTTACAACCCACATCAAACAAAATCTTCAGCATTAAAAATAATTGTTTTATGGCTAAAGAAGTGGTCCGCGAAATCAGTAAGTGGACCGCAAAATTACAAGAACTTGGAAGGTGGTCTTGGACATAATGACAAATTTGAGAACTTAGAAAATAGCTTTGCCATTAATATCAAGTGCTCCTTTCACAGCCAACTTTCACATTGCGAGGTGTGATATTAAAGTAAATCTTTAAGGCTCTTCACCACCACACATGCTTTTTTTTTTTTTATTCTTTTTCGATGAAACGGATGATCCTATAAACCACCGACGCATGGCGAGTGCTCTTTCGCATGCACATAGAACACTACGTAAGTTATACAAGTAAGTGAACTGTTAGTATTGATTGACAGTGATTGTGTTATTATGCAGCTTTTGGTAGATTAAGGTGTTTTAAAAAAAAAGCCATGTAGTGTCTAGGACTATAAGCGTACTCTGAAAACTCCTTTGAAAATCAGCTGACAGTCCATAGAGATTCACTAAAAAACCTTAAGAGTTAAAAAATATCCTTGTTAGCAAATATATTTTCTGTATTATAAAGTGATATTTGATTATGGAATATATGCCAAATAAGCATATTAACTTTTAATAACAACAACATTCTCTGTGTTTGAGTAGCGTTTCCTAATTATATTTTGTTTAATTGATATCCATTGTACTGTAGCGTATTCCCCCCCCCCCCCGCATATACAGTCCAGTCATCTCTAAACCAAAGAATGATTATTATTTCATCTTGGTTCGGGAAATATTGACTGTAAGATCTGGTTTGGTTTCATCCGAATAAAAATATATCAACTGTGGTTACGAGGTTAGTATGTCTGTTAACCAGTTTTGCTCTTTGACCGGTTTGTCTGTTTTGGAGGAAAAATCCGTCATCATCAAATTCCTTATGTGCATCCTCGAGGGGTTGTACAGAAGCACAGGATACTATGATAGTACAACATGACATTGTCATAGTATTATTACCGTCCTATCGACAATATTCCTTCAAATCTTATCTGCCAGGACTCTAATATTGTCAGATTTTATATTAGAGTCTTCTAATGCGCTTTCAACTCGTCAATTCTCCTCTTGAGTCCTTTTTCTACCATCCTCGCATCAAATTCTTGCTTTGCTAATATTTCCTCTCCCTCTGTTTAAATGATCAACCGCCTGAGATTAAAGCTGCTCATACATTACTGAATGATAAGAATATCAAGTTAATTCTTAATATCTCTATTTTCAGTATGATTGTTCCATTGATGCCATCTGTTCGTGCTCCCAATTTTTCTTCGAACTCTCATATCTGTTGTCTCTAGTCTTTAACTGTTTTTCTACTCACACACAGCAGAGTGTGTGTTAAATTTCAGATCTATAACTTGAAGTTAGTTCGAATACATCTAATTTAGCGTTTTGACTAATTTCTTTCTTATTCCATATAGATTTATTCAGTTAACTTCCTACCATACCAGCTTTGCTAATTCTGTTGTTTGTTTCGATATTTAATTTGCCATCGGTTCTTATTCTATAGGTTTCTCATTCAAAATGTAGCTGATTTTTTCACTGTTTCTTCCAATTTTCATAGTCTTTGACTTTTTAATGCTGATTTTCATGCAATTATTCAGTTTAGTAACCAAACTCTGCAGCTTGTATACCGGATTTATTTAGGAGTATAACATCATCTGCAAAGTTTTTTAAAGAGCTGAGATTAACATCACCAAGGTTTAATGCCCCTTTCTTTCATAATAAGATCCATAGATAATAAAGAAGACTAGAGATAATGTGCACCCTTGTCTCACACCTGATTTTACATCAAATCATTTTCCTTTACCCTTAAATTCTGACTGTTTATTTACAACCGATATATATACTATGTATTGTTCGATATAATATCCCGTTGACACCATATAACTGTAGCGATTTGAACAGCTTTTCTATTCGCACCTTGTTTTATGGCTTTCGTAGATCGACAAAACCTGAATCAGATCCTTGTTATATTCCTGTGATTTCTTAACTATTTGTCTTAAAGAAAAATCTGATGCTGACAACCTCTTTTTGGCCGGAATCCAGCATTTTTTGTGTGAGAGAAAATCTCTCATTACTATGAGATCCACTTTTAATTGAGAAGTCCTTTTAAAAGTTCTTCGCTTCTTAAACGGGTTCGATTTCCTGACTTGAGAAGGAAATTTAAAGAAAACATGCTTTGGAAGATCAGTGTCCTGTTCATGGACGCTAACCCGGATCGTTGTGTTTAGCCTCGTTTGCTACTAAATAGGATTGTAAAGTGATATTGTTCATGTAATTTTTATCACTAGTCTGAACTTTCTTCGCGAACTTGAATAAGCATTTTTTTTCTGGTTCAGCGAGAATTATAGATAGTGGTTTAAGACAATGGTAGCCGAATTAAGGACTGCCAGCAGTATTGTTACCACACCAAGCTTGTTAACAGTGCTGTTAAATAGAATGGGCTCCATGTTCCGAAATCTCGCGCAGCACTAACCTTCTGCTTTTGTGGTACAAAGCAACTTTTCCATATTGTTCATATCTAGTACACACCGTATTTATAGAAATCTTATACTGATACAGATTGTTTGATTTGTCAGGATTTATCTACTAGTACGTGTTCGCGCTCATCGTATAAGTATCAGGCAGGAAGTTTATTTGCTCATCGCAGATATTTTTCTCTAGAATAATCAGCCATTGTATGTGATCCACAGTACTGCTGAAGAGAAAAGCACCGAAACATATTTGATAAAAAATAACAGAAAAGTCTCACTCAAAAAATAAAAAAACACTGAAAAGAATATACATTTTAAAGAATTTACCCTGGAATATGATTTCCTTTGTTTTATTTATATCCATAGTCTGGTTGTTTTGTTTTGTTTTGGGATTTGTTACAAACAGACCGAAAGTTTTCGATCCTCCCCCCACAACTTGTTGTTTATTCAATCGAAATGTCAGTATGGATTTTTAGTGCACTCCGCAGTGAACTCAGGCATATGAAACACAACGAGAGAAAGCACAGATACCCAATAAGAAACCGAATATCTCTTAATAATAAAGATGTTAAAACACTGCCCACGGCAATACTTTAAAATCTTATTTCTACGACAAAAAATTGTGGTAGAATTTTTTCCCCATTGCTCTCTAAATGCATTGGGAAAAAAAGTTTGTTCAACTGTGAACCATTTTCAAAGGGGAAGAGAACTGTCTGATAAAATTATTCAGCAGTACATCCCAGAATGTTTCAGTACTGCTAATGGATCATTAGTTTGTTCTCTTTTACTGAAAGATAAAGCCGAGTGCGTATCTTTGGCTGCTCGTTGGTTATTTAAATTTTCCCTCAGCTGTTAAGCAGAGAAACTGATTTCTTTTCAGTGGCCACGTGGCGATTCTCATTCATTGCTGCTGGGTAAATATTACGATGTGTGTTCCTAAAAAAAGACCTGATGTTTAATTAAGGCAGGATAATTTTCTTTTCGTTGAAGTGTTGTGGATTTGGAGTCTATTCACCAGAATGAGATCCTTGAATACACTAAGCCTTTAATCTCCCTTCCCTCAGTTCAGCCTCCCTCTGTTAACGAATGTTGTGTTCCCACAATTTTAGTGTTGTTCCTCCCTCCCGATGGTGTAATGAAGAGTCCCGTTTGTTATTTGTCTGTAGGTCGCGTGACTCATCGTAATCAATTATTAACAGTTTTGTGCACAGTTTCTCCCCTTAACGATCGCAGTAAACTTTACGCAGCGATCTATCGAAATTCGAGGATGGCATCTTGCTTCGATGAGAAAGAGAAGGAAGACATAAAGAGATAAAAATTTGCATGTTTTGTTTGGTTTTTAACTTCCTAGCACTTGTGCTTATTCGATAACGAAATCCAACCCTTCAGGAAGACTTGATCTTTTGCGGATTCACGAAATATATTTGAAGTAGTCATATAATAGTTGAAAATAGTTACGTGAAAGAGAATAAATGAGCTAAAGACTATTTTCTTAAAATAAGACCTTCGTTTCACCGGTGGATCTGTTGTAATCCGGGACAAATCTAAACATTACAAGTATCAATCCGGACTTTCCTCAGGAAGACCCACCAACATTAGAAGGATGATATATGGAGCTGTTGGAGCCGTCATATCGACCATCTGAGCAGGTGCAGTGCATCAAATGATAGCTGTCATGCAAACCCGCTGTCAGGTAATAGAGTGTTTAAGAGACAGAAGACCATTTGGGAAAGGGGGGTAAGGTGCCGCCCATATGTCGCGGACTCGGACCAGGGAAGTGGTGGTATCGTTATTTCCTCTTCCGTTGTAGTCATCATTAATAACTTTGTCTGCTGTTAGAGATATAATAGAGAACACCAACTATTCTATCCTATTGGAACTTTCAAGATTTTGTGTCACTGACATCTCACCGAAAAGCTTTACAAATATAATGTTAACCTATAAGTTAAATTCTTAGAATACTTTTCATTTGGACTCTTTCTATTACTTTAGATACTCGATTACAAATTTATTCGATTAGGAAATGAGAGTCAAAAAATATACATTGCAATCTGGAAAATATGAATGATAGGTTTCATTTTAGCTGTGTATTTTATTCGATTTTAATGGCATTAACTTAACGATAACATTAAATTAATAGTGAAAACAATTGGCGAAACCGATCATAAATCTGTCCGAAATGCATAAATAAAAGGTTTGAAACCCCCCCCCCCCTACACACCGAACTATAATTAATATGGAATAAAATTGTTTCGTTGGTAATTTACGCAGCCACAGATAGGATTTAATAAATGAAATTTATTAGATATGAATATCAAGAGTTACAATCATAGAATTGGGTCAGTTGAATATGTCAGTTTACAAAACTCGGTTAAATTGTGAATGATTAGCTTTAAAAGAGGCCAAAGCTAGACATCGAACAACTACTGCGGTCCACACTGAGTTATTACCGAATACCAGAACTAACTACTTCATAAATATTTAATTTTATTTTAAAAATCGAATATAATATGCGTACATACATATCTAAACAATTATGTATTTACAGGTTACCAACAAGAATTATTTAATTATCGCATATCCATATCGGTTTTTCGTTGGGAATTCCTCAATAAATAAAAAGCAGTTAGTGGATGAATTTAGTGGAAAGAGGGGAAAAAAGAATTCCACTACATAAAGGAGGCTGCAAGACAGAAATGGTAAATTATAGGTCAATCAGTATATCAGGAGTTCTGGTTAAAGTTTTGGAGAAGTTGATAAAAATAAGAATTCAGGACTGGATGGACAGAAATCTGCTACTTTAAAAGGGGTTTTGTGATGGGGTAGGTCTTGCGTTAGTAATTTACTTGCTTTCTTTAATAAAGCAACAGTGGAGTTGGATAAATGAATTGCTTACTTGGTGATACTGCTGGATTCCATATTCCATGTGGAATCCTACCAAAGACATTTGACAGGATTCCACATGGAACTCTGTTGCATAAATTGGAGCAAATGAGAATTGATCTGAAGCTAGTGATTTGGATTAGAAGATGGCTAATAGACAGATATCAAAGAGTGGTTTATGGAGGAGTCGAGTCCAGTAGAAGGCGGTTGACTAATGGTGTAGTTTAATTTGTACATTAATGATAGTGAAATAATTTGAAAGGAAATATGCACTTGTTTGCTGGTGATGCAAAACTAGGAAGAGCCATAGTCAATGAAGGTGATGTAGAAATCTTGCAGGATGACTTAAATAAGCTGACTTGTTGAGCAAAGTTAAATTAATTGGGTGCTAGTTTAAAGTGGCTAAGTGTAAGGTAATGCACTTTGGGAGGATGAGATCACATGCTGTGTACTATATTGATGGAATTGAACTGCAAGAAGTTGAGGCAACTTTATGGTTGTGATTGTGGACAGAGAATTGAAGTTTAAGGACCTATTGCAAAGGTGGCAAAACAGCACACCAAATTACATGGTTGTTGAAGAAAACGCTGACAAGCAGGGATAGGGAAGTTATTCTTCCATTTTATAACGCATTAATCTGGACTATTGCACAGATCGGGTTACATGAATTCCTTGGTGATGAAGAAGTGGTGGAGTGGAGTGGATCCAGAAGCGAGTGACAGATTTGTTTCAAGTCTGTGGACTCCAAAAACTAGCAGATAGGCGTAATAGAGGAGATATGATAGAAGCATATAAGTTATTAAAGGGGTTTTATAGGATTGACACTAATGACCTTTTTCGTTACAGTGCAGGAGGAGAGAGAACGAGGGGTCACCCTGGAAATTGTGTAAGAGTGTGGTTAATAAGAGCATTAGGACTAGATTTTTTGCTTGGAATTGGTGGACAGAGAATTGAAGTTGATGGAATGCGTTACCAAAGGTGATTGTGAGTGCTTCGTCTGTGAATGAATTTAACGACAGGTGTGATTGATGGCTATTGTATGAGTAATGGTAGTGTATCAATAAAGGGTCTCCAGCGATGAGTCTTTTGACTCGTTGATTATTAAACACGAGCATAGTTATTTGCAAGAGCGGAAACTGAAGACGTTATGTTCTGAAACATGTTTTTAAACATTTTCAGTTGAAGCTGAGCTATCCTGTCTCAAATGCCTCCTTCATGACCTCAGCTGCCTCGACATTAATCCATATCTCCAGTATGCTGATGTAGTTATGGGAGAAAACAAAATATATCATACTGACTGAGCCAGCAATTTCATTTTCTAAGGTAGCGCATTACTGTGCGACTGCAGATAACAAGAGTGAAAGAGCTCATGAGGCCCACTGGTTATGGTTTGCACGGCACAGTTCTAATAGAGACGCATTATCGGTAACGTGTAATGCGCTGTCCCTATTACTACCCGTCTACTTCTGTGTCAGAGGGAATATGCCACTGTGATAGTATAATTGAATGAATACAAAGCTTGAAATTATTTGACAAGCAATTTAAAACCTCTAATTTTTAAAAGTTTAAAATCCGTAATCTTTGTGATATTTACGCATGCAAAAGAATCAGAATATATATATATATATATATATATTTCTCTTAATTATGGAAGTATACATTGAAAATATGTACGAAAATTGGTACATTAACACTGAAAGGATTATCCAATAAGCCCACCTATTTGATAAGTATAAATCAGCATAGAAGACATCGGTTATATGCGTGAGGAGAATAAGTTTTTGCGGCAATACTCCAGCTAGGTTTTATTATAGAGTTCTAGACATAATCAGCACTATATTTCATGACACAACAGCTGTATACTTTTATTAATATGAAAGTGGCGATCTCGTATCCAAAATTAGTTTTAATGATTTGCAATTTTATTATGACTTGGTCTTGGTGGCTGATCGAGTCGTCTCTTGTTTGCCACTAATGGACTGTGGGTTCCCACTGAGCCAAGAATGTTTAGGGAAAAATTTACATTGATGATATTTAATCTTCTGGTGTTAACATCACCATCACCTTGTTCGATAGTGGTGTGAAGTTGTGTGAAAAAAACCACGACCTACCTGATTATTGAATGTGGGATTAAGGGCTATGGATTCCGACTTTTTGTGGATGGGCAAGTCATAAATAGAAAACGCGCCGGGTTCCGCAAAATCTGGAGGTTTTGCGGAACCTCGGAAAAAAGTTATTAGTGGGGTTACAAAATATTTGCAAAATAGAATTTTTTATCGAAAAATCATATAATTTTATTAAACATTATTTACAAACATTAAATACATATAGTTATATACTAATATAACTAATATATACTAATATAACTAATATTTCCCATATCAGTACAGCTCTGAAACAAAAAAATTCTGTTATCAAATTTTCTTAGACATTTGAAAGTGCAGAGCCCCTCTGAGCGCGGGCCTCGGTATGATGAGGCTTGAAAAACCGACCTCTGAGCTGGCCATGCTTAACAGAAACTTGAATAGAATGAAAAATATTTTGTATTATAAGACAAAGATTCCATTTTTATTAAACAGCAATCTCAGCAGGACTATTCAGATTCATATCGGTGAATGCTTTTTTCATACACCTAACTCGCTGAGTTAGGTGTATGAAAAAACTTATTGACTGACATAATTTCTCACTTTGAAAAACAAGATTAACTTTTGGTTTTCATTTCATTCCATGTTTACTAACTACTAAGATAGTAGTTAGTAAATGGAGAGGAATGGAGAGGCCTCCTCTAGAGCAGCGCTTCCCAAACTGTGGGCCGCGGCCCCCTTGGGGGCCATTAGTTTAGGCGGGCCGTGAAATAATGAAAACAAATTTAAAATGTTTTAAGACTAAGTGTGTGTTATGTCAAATGTGTATGTAAGATGCTAAAAATGTAATATTTGCATTTGATTTTTGCAATATTCGCTGTGTATGTTTTGCATTGAATATAAATACAATAAATATTATAATAATATATGTCTGTATTGCGATTTTTTTTTTCGATGGGGGCCGTGAAATATTTTAATTTTTCCAAGGGGGCCCTTTACATCCATAAGTTTGGGAAGCATTGCTCTAGAGCACTAAAATTGATTCTTTTATTCTCAGCTACACAAAAATTGCATGCAAAAATATTTCTCACGCACTCATTTGGTATATTCTTCCGAATTACAAATATACTCGGATCAATCTGAAAACCGAGATATTAGTTAATAAACTATTTGCTTTTTTTTTTAAGTTGTTTTCAGTTTGAGTCAACAGTAATTATGTAAAATGGCGGAATTTCAAGACTACATCCCGCAAAAGAATCATCCGTAGAAGTCGCCAGTTTTCCATCAATGGTGTTATGACAGCTTGGCTATTGGGAATTTCTAGACTATATTACTACTACTACTCCATTATTTTTATAATTATATTTGTGTCTTATATTTATAGAAGATTCCACCAGATATAATAAACTTTCACGTTTGTTCGTATGGGAATAACGAAATTGTCCAACGAAATAGTACTGGTTTTGCTCTGATGAACAGTTTAATTCCTTCCTTTACACAACTAATACCGATAAATAGTATACCTATACAACCCTCAAAAGTCTTACAATATTGGAGTAATTGATCTTCCAGTAGTGTGCTATAAGCTAACGTTACGTATGGAAAAAATAAATAAATAAAATAATGCTGGTTATAGGCAGCATGCTTGCCCACTTGTCATTTCTTATTGAAATGTTTTGCAAAGGCATGGTCCCTTTAGCATTTCATGTAGATATTATGCTTTTCCACTACTGGGGATCGTTAAAAACATATAAAAAAAAGAATTGCTATTACTTTTTCTTTTCATGTTTTAAAGAACATTGGACAGTTTTATTAAAATTTATGGCGTTAATCAAAACTTCCGCCAAAATTTACATTCACCACCTGATTTTACAGTTTTACATTTTCTTCATATGTTTACCCAGAGAAAACAGTTTTTACAACTATTGTTTTTTGTATCATAATACCTTGGTAAACTTGTGCTGGGTTGCAAGAACTCGTATTTATTATTGCTTTTTTATATTGATGGGCTTCTGTTTATTTTTTTTTTGCATATTTCATATTCAGCAGCCTCGCTGTTATAGTTTTAATAAGCTGCACAACATATTCCTAGAATATTGGTTTTCCTGTGAATAATACAGAAATGCTTGATTTATGAGTTTCCGGAGTTTTGCACATAGTATGGTGCCGTTTGAATTACATCGGGGGGAAACTTTCCTAATCTTTCTTACTGCAAGACGATATATAACGGGCTGGCGTCGATGTTATTGGCGATTTCGAATATTGCACGTCTAATGTCCCATTCCGAAAATTCGCTTATATAGCTAGAAGCGATAGAGGAAACCTCTGATTAAAACAAATTGCCCTGATGGTATAAAGCGGGTTAAGGAATATCCACTGATTTGTATCTGTAGGCTTGGATGTGTAAGTACACGGTTAAACATAATGTTTGTTGTGTTTTCCACTTTAATATCCGGGAGGGATTTATACGACATTACAAATGCTGTTTCCTCCATCACATTCGTACTGATGTCTTTCAACTGTGCTACTTTACCTTTTAAGCGAGAGGGGAGGCGTGGGATAAAGCAGGTGACAGTTACAGAACAAAACCGCCAGAGATCACTGAAGTTAATGACCGAGTTTATACAACGGGACGATGGAGCACAGCACCATCTCCACCCTTCGCCATTTATTTCTATCCCCATCGCAGCACAATTTTCCTTAGACGGAGCAGAACGAAACATTATTTCCTCCTGGTATCTCTGCCACAAGGGGGTGGTCTAGTAATGGCTCGACAATGTCCTCTCTCGACAGCGGGATTGTCGCCGCCAGACGCCATTTGTGAAGATTGCCAAGATTATGTGTTGGATGGAACAACAGAACAGTCGTAGATGTAAGCTGCGGTTTGTAGCTTTAGATCAGCGATGTGACCTGCACAAAGAAGTGTCTCTTACTCCATCTGATGTGCTCGCGAGTGGCATTGGCTAGCACTTCGCAAAACGCGATTGTTCCTCAGTTACGGAAACGATAAATGGGATTGTAGAAGTTTTCTTTTAGTTCAAATGAACGGTTTTTTTTTTTTTTTTTTTTTCGCTTCACAAAATAGCTCGCGAGGTTTCCACGTCTTAATGATGCTGATAGTGCAGAGTTTTTCACTAACTGCGATTCTAACCTTACCGTGTAACAATGGATTTACAGAAATCTCCTTTTCACTTGATATTGAAGTATGCGGTTTGGAGAACGCACAATTTCGTTCTTGACTTTTTCTTACTGATTGGACTTCTGTATTTGGAAAGATGGTTTAGTTAATTCTCAAATTCAGCAGATATTATATATATAAAGATAAATGTTTATTGGAGCGGTATACACATCCATCACTGAGTTGCCCTACGGAATTTGTATGATTTCCCCCAATTGATATGGTATGGTAATAGGCTGTGAATCTGAATCAAAATTATTATTCATGATTCATAGAGGATAGTTTACCTAACAGTCCTTCCCCCTTTACTCAGTTTTGGCTTACATCACAGAACAACCGTATTTCTTCGAGATCATTTTTGTTGTTGTTGTTATTGTTGTTTTTTTTTCCCTTTCCTGCGGCCTTTTTCATTTAAATTTACTCCAAGCTACGTCTGGTTGTTTCTCTCCAGATAGAAAACAAACAATATTCTGTATCTGGAGGACCGCTGTAATGTTCTTGCTATGCTGATCTTAATCAGTAGAAATAATACTGCCCTACATACAAAGTTGGATACGCAAGAACTTCTCTGTATAAGTTGTGTAGGGATATTTTTCGAATTTTTGGAACTTCACTCTTCTGCATTAGATAAGTGCCATATATAAGCAGCTCTCAGTTATCGCAAAATATTACCCCCCCCCTCCCCACACACACACAAAAAAAACGTGTTGGGTAATTTATGAATAAGGCCTAACAGTATCATTACTTCTGAACAAAGAAAGCAAAGCTGATGTCATAAATAAAAAGCCTGCACGCTATGAAGTTCGAAATGCTAATCAGAGGCCTAACTCATCGAACATTAGTAATCTTTCGTAGTTATCTCTTTTATAATAATGCTTTGTTATTTAGTTTATGCCGACAATCCCGTACATTTTATCCACAAGTAGAAGTTTATTTAATAGAATATCTATTCTCTGCGGCAGAATATGCATTACAATGACCCCGACGAAGGATATTGCTGGTGTTGAACTTCCTGATGGATGACTCACGATGTTACTTAGCTGTAGATGGAAATGAGAAGGGCGTCTTGTTTACTTAATGGCCCGCATCGAAACCAGAGGCATAATTTTGATTTTCTGAAATTAGTTCAATTCTCAGAAAGTAATTACTTTTGGCATTACCGGTTAGAATGCAAGCAACAAGCTTAGGCCATCAAATATATTTCTCGTAACACCAGGGATTAACATTTAATTCCTTCGGTCGCATTTCTTCATTATTGTTGTTCCTACCATTAACCGCAATGGATAGTAGTATATTACTTTACATTCACGTTATTGAATTTGAATCTCCCTAGGATAGTCTTTTGCATAATGACTCTTTCGCCCTGAGGGAGTGAAATAGTTTTCAGAGATTAAACAGTGACTTAGCGTGGAAAGTCTAATACAACTGCAGTGCTAACAAAGTAAATTCCCTTCAACTATTTATATCATGTTTGAAAAAAATTAAAATCAACTATTCAGATTAAAATTTTAAGTTTTCCTTGTGTGTGTGTTTTGGGATGGGTCGATAACTACCCCATATATTTCAGAATTGACGTATGATTGAGTATAACTGAACGAAAAGATTTGTTTCATGAGTATCAGATTAAATTTGGATACTTGAAATTTTTCTTATCAGTATTACATTGTGTTTCGCCTTCACAATATATTTTTTGTCAATTTTTTCTTCCATCATTTTCGCAAACAGCACCTATCCATGCTTTCTTGTTAACGCAAATTAGCTCACAGCGACATGATGTCCTTAGAAATGAGATTAAAAAAAAAAGTAATCGAAATACTACTGGAAATCACCAATCCTGACAATCTGAGTGTTGCGTGCGACTTGTAGATGGCAGCAGTGTGGGTTACTTTGCATTAGACAATTGTTAACCTGACCAGTGTAACGTTTAAGAAAGACAGAGGATGAATATTTCACTGTTCTATGACAGGCTTAAAAAATAAAACAAAAACAAAAAACGGAGGACTGTACATTGAACGATTTTAGCTATGTTTGTTGAGTCATAATGTATTCGATGATGGATCGTCAATTGAATATGGATGATGAGGTAGATCAGAAGACAGGATTTCATGTGTTTAGGGATGTGTTGTACACAAAGAAGATCAATCATGGTTCCTCCAGTGAGGAACAAAATATAACACCGTTACGAACTGTTTTTTTAAACATCTGACAGCCTAATAGGTTCGTGATAATTTCTGAACCTGCTAAGTAAATGCATTACTCATGTGTAGAAATGATCACTGGAAGTGCGCGTTTCGTGCTAGCACGGTGCAAATAAGTTAATATTTTACTAGGGATAATAAATGATCTTCATTTTTTAGACTGCTTCTCTTTCTCCTTAATCCTTGTGTGTCTAAGATGTAGCTTGCACGAAGGCTAATATTAATTTGTATTGCCGAAAAATCAGTCTGTAGACTTTTTGACAATCCTTCATATATTAATATACTTATTTATCGAATCATATGTTAAAACTAACGAGAAGGTACATCATTTTACATGGAAGTAAAATTCACTATGCATAATAAAATAGGTAGCGCGTTCTTCGGTTCACGTAGTTCTGCTTCTATCTCGAAACAAATCGGAAACAGTTGCAGATTGTAACTCTTCCTGGCCTGAGATCTAGAGAGGAGGAAATTGTGAATATTTTGGAATATTTATGGAGGCATCTCAACTTACACTAAGTTAGCCGTTCTTCGGAATTCAGCTGATACTATAAACGGTTTATAACACCATTTTCATTTATCCTTTGTGACTCTGTTCGTTAGAGCATTGTTAATCCAGTTTTCTTCCTTTCCATCTCGTTAGCGTTCTGAATCCATCTTCATACCATAAAAATCATTCTCGGAAAAAAGAGAGAGAATTATAAATAATTAAATCAACTAAGTTACTGAAATCGAAAAATTAATAAGCATCTTTTGGAGAAGTTCAGGTTTCGTGAATGTGTGTTTTTCTTTTTCCTTCCTCTCTATTTTTCTTAACACCTTTGCAAAGGATTCTTTCATTTCTGCACTTTTCTACTGGCTTATTTCGATATAATTTTATTGCATCATTCTCTTATATGTCTAACCGAAGTCTTTATTATTTACTACGAATGCTTATTAATAGAATTTTGTTTACTAGTCTATTTTTATGATCTTAATTAGCATTAATATAAAAGTTATAACGATGTTATATTATTTATGTAAAGAAATTTAAAACGTATTCAATTGTTTATAACTTTAAATCGTATATCATAACACACTTTTATTTGATATTGCTATATAATGTACACTCTGCTACCAAGTTCCACGGGACACTCGCAGATATAAACAAAATGCATTTCTTTTGAAGATCAGTTACGTGTTGTTTCTCCTTGGCGGTAATAATTGCTTGAATGCGTTGCAGAAGATTTTCTGCTAATTTCTGCTTGAAAGGTTGGTATTGTTTTGTGCCATCACTCTCTCTGCTATTCACTGCATTGCTTTGATGTTAATTCTCTTCGATCTGTTTGTGTAAGCAGTGCAGAATATGAACAATTGTGCAGAACACCGAATCAGCGTATGAGCAGTCACGATTCCATTCTATGTGATTAGATCCCTATTGCCAGAAGCTACTCCGACATCACTGGGTCATCACGCTTAGGTAAAAAGGATCATCCGGGCATCCTTCATACCAAACATGCACATCAGAATAGATGAGCATGTCACATGACTCGTTCCCCACAAGTACTTTCGTCCAGGTGTGAGTCTTGATCCATGCTAATCGTCGTGTATCCTTGGTTTTTAAACAAAGTTTTCTCTCCCTCTCTCTTTCTCTCTGCACGTACAATCGCGAAATCATCGCAGCATTTCTGCTTCGGGTGAAATATCTAGGTTCGAATCACGTCTAGAAGGCGAAGAACTTTTGTTGACTTTTCAAGTGAAGGTGAGGTGACAGAAGTTTTACTCCTGAGTATTTTTTTCCCGTTCAGAAGGAAGGATATGCAAAGCGAAGGAATACACTTAATTTATAGACGTAATATACTAATCTCATAGCATTAGTTGCTTCGGCTGTAATTACAACCATCCAACCAGACCCTCTCTACGAGACGTTAAAATGATTTGTGTTTGTTTGTGGCTGCTCATTCTCATTATTTGTTCTAATATCTGACAGTGATATGATAGCAGCTTTTGCTTGGTGGCTTCGCATTAGCACGTGCAGATTTTTAGTCAAAATGACATCTGACTATCTTTCTTTATGAAAGATTGTTGTATCTTTTCAGGTATTCATCGTTCGATATATATACAATATCGAAACAACTTTCCAGTTCATGCTTAATGTCCTTTTTATGTCATGATACTTAAATATATAAGTCGTTATATTCATTTTCTTGCTGTCGGCGGAATATACTATAACTAGTAAGGCAGTAACTTTTGGTTTGTGTCCGATCAAAAAAAGTACGAAAACACAAAACTTTTGAGTTTAAGTTACTATTAAAAAAATAGCAACACTTTCTTTCCCTTTAACTCGAAAGCGATCGACGATATTGGAATGGAACATTTTCCATTCTGTAGAACCTAAAAGATAATAAACAAATGCCACACTTACGCTACTCTTTCTTCTTCTGTTTTTTTTTTTTTTTTTTTTTTTTTTTTTTTTTTTTTTTTTTCCTTCAGAAAATTCAATTCGCAAATAGCAAATTCTGACGTTTACGTATTTTAAAAATTAACATAAAAATACATCCATAGAACCTACTCTCCGTATTGAACAAATGGAATAAAATATAAATCTATGAGTCGAACTATAGACATTCGAGTATAATATAAAAACAACACCAAATTGTTACGTTTTTATTTCAGAAGAATGTATGATCACTAAGTTTGCTCTATTTCATCATATTTTGTTCCGTATTGGTGACCAAAAGTGGCACGAGCGAAGTCCGCAACAACTTATAATTTTAGAGATGGCATCCTTTCTCACATCTAGCGTAATTGACGTACATGTTCATTGCGATATTCCTATGATTTTCAGAATAAACACGTATGTCCATTATCGAAGTTATTCTTTTTCTTTGATAGCGATATTTTTATATTCGAAATATATTTTCCCACTTCTTGGAGTGGTCTCTGAAATTTCAGACTCATTAGTTCTACTTTATCATTTTTAAAATATTCCTAATGAAACAAATAAAAAACAAATGCGAATTTTAACTCGTCATTTAACGTCGGAAGTTTCTAAGTGTCTCGTAAAGACAAAAAAAAAAAAAAAGCTTAAATATCTAACAGGCATGAGATATGTTTATAATTAGATACTACTGAGTCAATAATGATTAGTAAAAATGCAGCAAATATTCATAATTGAAATTACCAGTGTGTTTCAACGCTGTGAAACGTCGCTTATGAGCATTACGCTGAAATTGCAGCTGGGAATTAAACATTTAACATGTTTCGGTTAGCTGTTGTTATCGCATTCTTATAACGGCGGTTGGGTATATGCATTGATGCCAAAAATATTGATCAGGTATTTTACAATTCTTTACGCGCGCTTGTTTGTGTGGGAGAGAGAAAGAGCCTCAATAATATTGTCGTTAAGGACGACCTCATATTTTACCTTTTGCTGCATCGACTAAAGACTGCCCTGAGCACAAACCTCCAGACTGTTGAATTTTGTGCAGCTTGCCGCCGAAACCTTCGAAGTATCGGGTAACGAATCATGTAAAATATGAATGAATTGGCATTTAATGTATTGCATTGGCGGAATAATAACATCTGCTAGTTGAGTGCAATTGTGTTCTAGTCGCAGTAAATTAAAAAAAAATAGTTACCAGATGTTTTTTAGCTGTAAGCAATGGCTCGTTGTTAGTGAAATCGGGTGAAATATAATTACAAGATTAATAATATAGTTAATTCGCTAATTGGAGTTAGTTGTTGATTTGTTCAGCGTGTATACTCAAACCGAGGGTGACAGGTGCAATTTCAGGAACGGAGTGTGTTTCATATGCTGGCCACACAACACTTTGAGTCGTAAAGTGGGTAAAGTAATGTGTGCAAAGGCAAGGCGCTCAGGATGAGTGGTCACTTCACCTTTCTAGTGTATTGATTCGGCACTCCTTTAACGAATGTTTCTCAACACAAGCATGGAATAAAGAAACTACTTTTATTCTAACTTGTTAAGCTTTTCCTTTTACGGAGCACGTCCTAAAATTTTCTCTCGACTTACAAATTTTGTTCCGATTACAATTTGACCACAGGAAAAAAGGGAAAGAAAAAAAAAAGTAATCCACAAAAAATTGGCGGACATCCTTTTAGCTGTTCCTGACTTTGTTGTAGAAGAATGGCCCGGCCAAGACTTTCGTAATGGATTCTACCATTGGTTCCCGCTGACTAGCGAAAGCCGGGCAAGATGTCTCCCGCAGGCTGTGCTGAGTGGTGCTAGACAATGGCAACGTGTATTGAATATCTTGCACTTGACGCTGAAAGCCACCAGACTGAACTGCTCGTTACCTCCGTGAAACGTTTCCCATGACAAAATAACAAGAGACACTGTGGCCTCAATTACCCCTTTAAGAGCCAGCCCCAGTATTTGTAAGGGTGCACTAAAAGTTGGTTAGAATTCTGATTAGATCCTTCCATTCGACTTCGGGATTTGGCGTGAGCACTTGACATTCGCATTTCAACTGTTCGCCTTACTTTACCAACTGACTCTTGGAATATTTTGTGCCGCGCGTGACGGAACAACCCAATGGAATGTAATTTAATGGATAGAAAGTGCGATTCAATAAAAGAAAGGCGTTACACTAAACTAATGCATACCTACAAATCTGTGTTTACACACATATTTATCTAAATGTCGAAAATGGGAGTTTCATTAAAAACAACGATCATCAGCGGTGAAAACAGTGAAAAATCAAGTGATCGCGTCGAATTCCCAGTTTGCATATGATGAGTTTATCCAAATTCACAAATGAAATCTGACGATGTTGGAAAATCATTTAAAATAGGCCGGAAAATATGCACTCTTAAGCTGTTGGCGGAGATGTAGTCGCTACTGCAAGTAATATGCAAGGATTGACTAGATAATTCGTGATTAGGCATGGATTATCTTGTCAACATTGGATCAGTTGCTAACTTGAAACAGGCGTCAAACAAACAACAATTTTTTTAATTTTTATATTTTTTTTATATTTTTATAATTTTATAATTTATATAAATTATATAAATTTATATATAATTTTATTTTTTAATTTTTTGGTGATTCGTCAAATATAGTTTTCTCTTGAATTCGGTTTATTTTCTTTATAAGCCAGCACAGAAGCAAGATTTTCTTCTATTCGGTTCTTGGATATTTCCTTCGTTACATGCACAATAATATCTTTACTGGAAAGCTTTGAAAACTTATAGGGTGCTCGCATCTCGATCTCCATCTTCCACGTTCTTATCATTACAGTTCTTCGATAAATTATCCAAGCATAAGAGAGTTCGTGTTTATTTTTATAGTAAACATTAATGTTTAATATATAAAAAAATAATATTAAACATTATTCTTGTACTATATTACCACGTCATCTGCAAACGTTGCTGTTTCCTCCTTCTGGCCCTTAATTAACCATATCTATTCACCAACACAATGAACAGCAATGGTGATAAGACACGTCTTTGTCTCAATTCATTAGTAAGTGTAAACGACTCCTAATAACAAAATTTAGTCTTCAGGCGGCTGTTACATTCAGCATACGCATTCTTGGTCATATTTCTATTTCTACTTTTCCTATGCCTCTCTTTTCTAAAATTCCACAGACCTTTGAAAACTCATTGAACCCAATTAAAGTTTTTTTTTTTTTTTTTCAAATGAAGAAATGCCATAAATAGGTCTTTTACAAATCCCCAGTATCTCTCCATTTCCCTTACAGCAAAAATCAAATCAAATCGATCTACTTTTTCTAAAACCAAATTGCCCTCCTCTTAGACCTTCTTTAATTTTCACAGTGATACAGTTATTTATTCCTCTGAGTTATAGCACTCCCTTCTTCAATTTTCTTTATATAATAGGACAGTAGTACCCTTGGTTTAATCTTCAGATATCACATTCTTTCTCCATATCAACTTAAAGGTGTCACACAACCAATCCTGAATTACCATAAGTGGTGGTCATTTCAACAAGCAAATCATCTGTCCCAGGGAATTTTTCTTTCTTCATCTTTCTTAATGCCGCTTCTACCTCTGCTAGGCCTATTTCCCTATTCTTTCTCTCATCTTCTGTTGTGACTTTCATCATTGTTTTACAGATTTGGAAAAGAGTGTTTGCCATCTCTCTTTCGGTAGTTACATGATTTCCATTTATTAAAAAACCTCGTTCTTCATTGATTGTTCTTCTATACTTCATTAATCCATATAACATATTCTTGTTCCCATAAATATCTTTCTTCAACTTATGTGTAAATTCAACTTCCATGTTCTTACCATTACATCTCGATTTTTTTTTTCCATTCTTCACCTACATTATATGTAACTGTGGGCCTCGGATCTTATCCGAGACTGAAATTCTTGCTTTACCTCAGTCTGTTTCATCTTTCATTGCTTCAGCTTTCTATCTCTTTTTTTTCCTTGCCACACTTATTTTCCATATTCATCTTAAAGGTGGCCAAGAAGCCTACGATCTTCATCTAAGGCAACAGATGGCCAAATGTTGTCGATGAGTTCCCGCTCCATTCTTTATCAAGGATGAAATAATCTTATCGATTTTTGCTCACCATCCCAACTGTACTTTGTGATTGTTTGGTTTGTCTTTTCTGATACCAGCTGTTTCCAATTTTAAAATCATTTCTGATGAGAAAAATCTAACAACCTTTGTCCTTCATCATATCTTTGACCAAAACCAAAGAGCCCAGAAAATTTTCTACTCCTGTTCTGTGTTCTCCAATTTGTACATTAAGATCTAAGTGACATTTCGTTTTCCATTACATTACCTTCAAGTAATGTAATGGAATTATTCTTCATTATCCTGTCACTAATTCCATCACACTTTATAAGTCTGTCATATACTATTTGACTGATGACAAAAATCATTAAAATTCCTTAAATTCTTTTGGGTTTTTTTTTTATTTTGTTTCTTACAAACCAAGAACATCTAATTCCATCATAACATCCACTGACTCCTCGTTATCTGAAGCGTCAATCTCTTCAATGTTCTTATCCTCAGTTTCCGTTTTATCCAGTCTGTTTCGTTTGCCATTTATATCCATCCATCCGGCTTTGATTCATTTGTTTCTTTTTAGCTTAAATAAATCCACTGCTTGCTTTCTGGGCCTGTCGTAGCTTCACCTTTAGTCAGAACGTTGAGGGGGTCCTAATGAATTTTCATCTACAGGCATTCCCTATTAATTCCACCTTTCTGCCCAGACGAAAGAGCACGTGTGAGGTCATATCGGAATAAACATGGGAATAGTTAAGTCATTTGCAGAGGTATTAAAATGCCAAATATTTCATTCCTTCCATTTGAGCACTGGTCCCAGAATTTTGACCCTAAACAACAGCAGATGACCCCAATAGGTGTGAAGTGCTGCGAAACAAATAGCATCGAGCGTGACGAAACAGTGTGCAGAAGAGAAGGAAGGAATGATTTTCAGACATTTTTCTTCTATTATTGCCATAATTTTCAATCGTTAATTGAATTTTCAGCTTTATAATAATCTAACGTAAGATAATTAATGGAATTTAGGCTTTCTGAATTTCTTCATTGATATTAATCATAGTTCAAAAAATATATAATAGTACCATTAAGGCGGTTAAAAAAAACGGTCTAACCGTATTGGCGGCCATAAATCAATTCTATCCCCTCAACATTTTTTCACTCGACTATTCGTTAGATAGCACACCTGTACTGCAACATCTGCTGTATTTTATATCTTGATTATAAAATATTATTTATCCACCGCAGAGTTGACATCGAGAATACTTGCAGTGAATTGGATTCTCGTACTGTAAAGTCTTCTTTTTTTATTTAGTAGATTTAGGAATTTGTACCGATGTTTCACATTGCTGTAATGCAATTTGAGTTTGCCTAAATTGCATTTGTCATCTGTCGTATGCTATATCATGTTCGGAAGCAAATAACTTGCTATTTCCAGAACAGAGACACTTCACTTTACCTGGATCTTTCTTCTATCCTGACAAGTTATTGATGCCATACAAATCCCCTTCTTCCGTTTTTATCTCTATAGCCTTTCACGTTGCTTATTGCTTCGCGCATATCATCCTGAATGGGCATCTGGAGTGGAGTGGTTTTCCTCTTCGTTTTTTCTTGAGAAAATTATTAAATTGAAATTGAAATTTATTAACGCTGAACTAATAGATAGTAAAAAGTAATAGTACATATGTAAAAAAAATCTTACAATTATTTTTCAATTAGTAGTATAAAGATTGATAGTTAAAGAAAAAGACTTAGGAATAAAGAACAGAAAATGGAAATAGATTAGAAGGCACTGTACAATGTGTGACCAAAGGCTGAAGCCACACTTGTTACTATAAAAGTACAACTGTCAGCGATACAGTCACAAAAAATTAAACGACGGTATCTATGAGGGCGCACACATATACATATAGAATATGATTGAGACATAATATATGACATTGCGAGTAATTTTTATAATATTCAAGATAAGGCGTGAATTCAGAACTTGTTCTTTAGAACTTAAGAACCAATGCTCAGTAATACTATGTTCAATTATTTTTCTTAATAGGTTGCTAATTCGTTTAGTTGAGTAAGGACCCTCGTCTCATTTTCAAATTATTCACATCTATAACTCACGAAGACGTGTGCGTATATATATATATATATATATATATATATATATATATATATATATATATATATATATATATATATATATATATATATATATATATATATATATATATATATATATATATATCTTGAGCAGAATAAATTTTCTTAAACACCTTCGTTTGTAATTTCGTTGGTACAACAGTGACTAGGGCATCACGATTTGGCATCCACTATCCTGTGTCTTGATATTAACATCATATAATCGCAGCGAGTTCAACGCTTGAAACTAACATTATTAGATTAGTTCATCAACGTTTTGTCATCATCATTGGATAGTTTCAAATATTGTCTTACTTGGGTAATGCATTTAGTCTTGCGATCTTGTTTATCTACTTTTATGCATAGGTGTGCAACCGCATTCGCTTTTACATAAACTTTTTTATTTTAACAACCATTTTATTTTCAACGCCTTCTGTTGCTTTTATTGATTAATAAAAAATTTTGTATATTCTGAATAATCGATATGGTTCACTGTGTTATCAAATATACAGTATATTATTGATGTAGAATTTTTTTTTATGAATACCTCCGATGAAAATGCAGTCTATATACTTATTTGTTATTATTATGCATAGTTATTTACAGTAGACTGAAGCTGCGCTAATTGAATGTGCAACAATATTGGATATCTTTTGGGTATTATTAAGAGAAAAAAAATTGTAACACAAATTAAAATAGTGATTAATGTGTCAGTTGTGATGCGAACTTTGTGATATAGTAGGATACAGTAGCAGAACTTAATTCCCTATCTTACAGACTTTTCGCGTATTTTTAATCAACATTATTATTATTATTATTATTAGTTATAGCGGTAGTATTTAATATCGTGTAACGTTGGATTGTACTGCTACTGTGTTAGGCAGCTGCAAAGAATCCATTCCTGTAGTATCATATACACTCCTCCCGAACGAAGGAATTTCCATTTAAAAATGGAGATCCGTTATCCATTGCGAGGACAGTCAGTTTCGGACTGGAGTAGTCATAAACCTGATTGGCGAAAAGAGATAGAGTCGGCTGGGGCGAAGAGCTGTTTGCGTGTGTGCCTCCGTAAATAGTTGGCGGCAACATTAGGTTCGAATCGATCGTACCGTAAGGATATGGGAGCAGATGTGGCCATAATCACTCCCATTCGAAATAACATAAAATGTATATTATTACTTGTTTTTCCATACGTTCGTTCAATTCGATAAGCCGCGCTAACGAACCTGTCGTTAAAGTGGTCGAAAAATTACTTTAATGACAGATTTAAGAGTTGCTTTATATTAGAACAATCGGAATAAATTGTCTTTTGCAGACGAAGTCTGTCCATTTGAGGAAAATAGTACTTTACTTCGTGCATCTTTTGCAAACTATATGGCTCGGAAAGATTCCATGAAAGCCAGTTTTTATTTCGAACTACCCCTGCTCAGAAGTAAACGATCAGCAAAACTTATCGGTTTTAAATTATTATTATTATTATTTTTTTTTTTTTTTTTTTTTTGCGCTGAAGAAAGCTTAAATTCGCTTGTATCATATTTTCTCGGTATTCTAATACTTTACAAGGTTATACTTACGTGCCTGCCCTCGCATTGTGGATAACGTCACCGCGCAGTACAGAAAAATCTTGTTATATTTTTAAAAAAATGCTTTTTTAGATGATAAAGCACTTTATATTCTTGGCGAGTTCTGTATAAACAGTATATAAAATTTCGAATTAATACATTTCAGTTTAATGTACTCTTCAGTACTAAATATGAATAATTTGAAATGCTTGTTTATTTTTCTTTTTTTTTATGATGATTATTCATAACGTATTTGATTTGTTGGTTTATTTTGGCCACTCAAAAAGCGAAAGTAACGCAGGATTCCCCCCCCCCCTTTTTTTTTAATGCAATAGAGTTTTTGTGATGGGATCTGGGAAATGAATAAACGGATAGATCGATTAATGCACTTTCGGAATAATAAACGGTTTTCCGTATTCTTCCGTCTTGTCTCTTTCTTACTTGCTCTAATTTTAAGACAAAGAGAGAGAGAGAGAGAGAGAGAACATTAAGGTTAGTCCATATACTGAAATTTTGATAACACATCTTTTCATTGAAATAAAACTTTAATCTCAATTTGGAAACCGACAGAGGGAGTCGAATGTTATAGTTTTATTGCCGTGAACCGACATACTTCAGCTTATTAAAAGGAGTTTCTGGTATTAAGGTAAATTTGACCCCCATAAATTGAACTGGGAGTTATTCTCATGAATAACAGTAGGCTAAGTAAAAAGGTAACAAGTGAAATAGCTTTGATCTAGAGAACCGAGAAAAATATTTTTAAAGTTTAAAATTTATCTATTTGTTGTTGTAACAAAAAAAAAAAAAAGTAAGTAATGACACTTCAGAACCGCTGACAGGATGCTATGTACCAATAACAATTCATTGCATTATACGTGCAATATTGCATCATCCACAAGCTCACTTGCATCATTTAGGAGTATAAAGGTTAGGCTGAGCTGGGCCGGACTGGACTGTAACTGCCAACGTTATCGTGGACTTAGTACGATTTCATCGTTAACACCACCTGAAATGAATGTTCAGCATGCTCTTTGTGAAGAGAGATGTTCACTGATATTGCAAAAAAATTGGATTGCCATCATTCAAACAGTATCGCGCTCTACAAGAAAAGCATAGGCAAAGCAGAGTAAATCTGGAAGTAAAAGGAATAGAATATCTCCAGAAAAGCAAAGGCCGCTTGTTGAAGTCATTTTCGTTATAGAATCGCATGTTGGTGCGCGAGTCGCAGAAAGAAACGAAACTGCTAGGTGTCATTTAGCAAATAGCAATTTGAAACTTATTGTTATCCTAGGGAGTTAAAAAAAAAATGCTTGGTACACATTTAAAATGAACAAAGATGCATGCTAAGTGAAATGAGATCAATGGAACACTATCTTTGGAAGGGGAAAGATAAAGTGAATTTCAACAAACACGCTTACATTGAATTTCTTATGTCATTATGTAGACCTGGTTTCCCCAAGAAATTTAAAATGACAGGCAAATTTCTTGCTTCCCAGAGTGTCGGGATTCCATTTCGAGTAAAGGGGGTTTGCCGACTACATTTTCTACAAGGAACAAAGCTGATGGTTGTAGGAATATCTTGAAAAGAAGGTTGCTGCCGTTCATAATTGAACAGTTGGGTACATTTGAAAACTTTTGTATTTCGAGATTAAAATTGAAACGAACAGCACGCTTTTAGATATGGAAGATCGAGTTTATATTTGCTTTATATATTTACATGCATCATTTAATAATATAAACTTTCAAACTATTTTGCATATAACAGTGAAAATAATAACACAGATAGTAAAAACTGTCAAAAATATTTAAATAGATAATGTGCAATAATGAAATAAAAGAAATTGACGTAAAGGAAGGAAATTGACTGAGTTCAAAATTCTAATTGGTGTAGCAATGACAGAATTAAGTGGGATACTAAAATAAATGAACATCAGTAATAAAAAATATACCTCATCTAGAATTGCTATTCAGAAAATTAAATAGTAATGTTAACACACATAATAATAATAAATAAATAAAAAATAGAAAGTCTTCCTCCCTTTCCCAAGCGTGTACGGACAGTTCATCGCTGGAAATTTAATCGTGGGGAAAATTAATTGCGGATATATGTGAAAAAAAAATTTTTTTAATATTTTATTTAAATTTTTTTTTTAAATGTTATTCTGATATTGCTTTTGTATGATGATACTGCTTTTTAATTTCCCAACATTAATTTCCCCAATATCATATAATTTAATGATTTATATTTATCAGGAAATAATATAAATGAGATAATATACAAAATTTGCTCATTTGTAATAATCGCAATTTCATTTCAGCATCGAAATATTAAAAATTATCTGATACAATTACTTTGTAAGAAAAATAACGAATTCAAATATAAAGGTGTACACATGTTACCTAGCAGTATTTGTGATAGTGTGGAAGGGGGGTGAGTGATGAGCCATCAAAGGCCAAATACAATTTTAATTCTATTATGAAAATTTTGGAAACAAAATTTCATTTTGACGTATGCACCTATACATGTGCTTCGAATGATACACTGTAAAGAAAGTATCGCTGCTTCAAAAATGCTGCGTAATATCAAAATTAGCAGAAAATATGTGCATAACAGTTTACTTCATAATAGCCATTCATTTCAATATGTAATGAGCGATTCCAGGAAACCAAGAAAGTTGAAGTGCAAAGAACTACAGATTACGTTGTAAATATTATACATTATGTGATATGATTCAAGATTTTCGTATGATTATCTATAAGGTAATATCGTAAAAGAGCGAACCTTCACGCAATCTGTGAACTAATTTGCTAACTACGATCATCATCATCAAATTCCTGACATGTACCCTCAAGGAATGTACAGGATATGATAGTACTACATGAAAAATTTACATCATTACTAACTTCCTATCTACAATTTTCCTCCAAATCAGTCTGTTACTTGTCAAGACTCCAACATTATCAGATCTTATATTTCTATCGTCTAAGGCACTTTGTACCGTATCAATCCACCTATATCTTGGTCTTCCTCTGGGCCATTTTGCTTCCAACCTGGCAGAGAACACTTGTTTTGCTAATCTTTCCTCGCCCATTCTGTTTAAGTGACCATACCACCTGAGATTAGCTCTGCTAACACATTCCTGGATGCTGACAATGTCAAGTTCTTTCCTAATATCCTCATTTATAACATGATGTTGCCATTGATGCCATCTGTTCATGCTCCTAATCTTTCTCAGGACTCTAATGTCTGCGGTCTCTAGTCTTTGGTCAAGTGTTTTACTTCTAACCCAGCTCTCAGATCCATAAGTTAAAACTGGTTTGAACACTGTCTTGTATACAGCTAATTTAGTGTTCCGACTAATTTCTCTCTTACTCCATATGAATTTATTCAATTGACTTCCTACCATATCAGCTTTGTTTTGATTCTGTTGTCTATTTCTATATTTAATTTACATCTTCACTAAAAATCGTGCTTAGGTAGCTGAAATGTTTTACTTGTTCCACAGGTTCTCCATTCACAACACAGTTGACATTTTCAATGATTCTGCCTATTTTCATTGGCTTTGTCTTTTTATTGCTCACCTTCTTACCATATCTATTACAACATTTACTTAATTTAGTCAGTGAATCTTGCAGAATTGTAGCGGATTTATTTAGAACTATAACATCATCCGCATAAAGCAAAGAGCTGACATTAACATCTCCAATTTTGATATTATGCTCAATACCACTCTCCTCCACAATGCGATCCATATAGATAACGAATAACAGAGGGGACAATGCACACCCCTGTCTCACACCAGATTTAACATTAAACCATCTTCCTATACTTCCTTCAATTCTAACTGCTGACTTACAACTCAAATAAAGACTAAGTATTGCTTGATATAATGCCCCACTGACATCATATACAGGGTGTTCGGGATAAATTTGACAGTTTCGTAAGGAAAAAGAAAATCTTCTTTGTATCTATTAAATTTAATGAATTGACAAAAAAACATTACAGGCAGAGTTAATTACAATACTATCAACAAGATTTACTCAAAATAACCACCATTAACATCGATCACAGCTTCAATTCTGCTTCGGAACCTCGAACAAGCTGATGCTACAGTCTCCCTGGGAAGGGCCGCAAAAACTGTTTTAATTTTATCCATTAACTGGGCTTTTGTATTACTGGAAGTGCGATTGGTGTCTTTTTCAACTGCGCCCCATACAAAATAATCCATGGGGTTAAGGTCTGGGGAGTTTGGAGGCCAAACATTTGGACTGGTGAAGTCGTAGAAATTTTCAGACAACCATTTTTGACTTTTCCCAGAGGTTTGGCAAGGGGCCGAATCCTGCTGCCATATATGCGGCCTACCATTGGCTACCCTTGTTATCCAGGGCTTGACTACAGTTAGCAACTCCACGAACAAAGCCCGAATTCCAATGCCAGGGTTCTTCAACACCTGTTCCTGCAGATTTGCGAGGAATTCTGCTGTACGAACGCAATCAGATCGTCTGCTAGGGATCTTTCTTCTTGCTACATCCTCGTAGTCACCATTGCAAGTCTCTAGTTCATGCCTGATTGTTTTTACTGTATTCAGGGAGCATTGGGCAGCAGTCGTAATATCCTTATTTTGATGGCGGGCACGAATCATCATGATACAAGTTATTCTCTTCCATGATTCAGGTGGGTTCCAGCTATCCATCCTTTCTGACATCTTGTATATGAATGAAGAAGGGTCCAAACTTTTAAATGAAGAGAAGTGTGTGTTAATACATGTAACTTACGGAAAAATATAATTAATTATAAATATGTCAAATTTATCCCGAACACCCTGTAACTGTAGTGTATTGAATAGCTTCTCTCTTAGCACCTTGTCATATGCCTTTTCCAAATCGACAAAACTTAAATACAGATTTGTTATATTCCCATGATTTCTCCACTATTTGTCGTAAAGTGAAGATCTAATCCTGACAGCCTCTATTTGGCCTGAATCCAGCTTGTTTTTCACCAAGCTTTTCTTCCACAATTCTTCTCGACCGTTTCTCAAGTATATTTGCATATATCTTACCAGGAACACTCAGTAGGGAAATACCTCTGTAATTCTCACGTTTAGTTTTATTTCCCTTTGTATATATGGGTACTATTAGAGCTCTACTCCAATCATCGGGAATTCGTCCCTCTGTTCAGGCATTCTGAACTATGCAGTTAACTGTTAACTTAAATGGCGAGATGGACGTCAGTCCCTTGGACTTTTATCCCTTCATCGCTAGATTGTGATTATCGATATGAGAAAATTTTTTTTGAGCGCATGGCTCGCCCGAATTAGGGCTGTGTAGAATCGTGTGAAGCGATGATCAGAGCTGCCTTCGGACGTTTGTGTCTCCATCTGTCGTTTTCATCATAATTTGATGCATCACGAATGAGTTGGTTGGGGTGGAGTGATGCCTGGGCGAAGTACTTGGTTGCAGTCTGGTTGAGATATGAAGGTATGTCTGGCATGTTTCCGTCTTTGTGGAGGAGAGCATTCCTAACAAACCACGGGGCATCGAAGATCATTCGGAGGCATTTATTTTGTAGTACCTGTAATCTTTTGATGTTGCTGGGGGAGGTGTGGCTCCATGCCGGCGATCCGTACGTTAATATGGGTCTGATGATTGTCTTGAATATTGTTAGTTTGTTTTCTGTACTGACTTTGCTTCTTCGGTTGAGTAGCGGATAGAGTTGTGCTATTGCTGAGTTGGCTTTGTTGCAGGCATGTGAGATGTGGGAGTTGAATCTGAGTCGGTTATCCAGTTTGATACCCAGGTATTTGACTTCTTTTTGCCATGGGATATCAGTGTTAAACATCGTGACTGCTCCGTGGTGGGTTGCTTTCCTTCTTGTGAATAGTATGGCAGTACTTTTGTTCTGCATTGACATCTATCCTCCATTTCTGAAACCATTCTTCAAGATTTGTTGCTGCGTCTTGTAGTCGTTGTGTGGCTAAGTGTGGCCTGAGTGATCTGGTCAGTATTGCCATGTCGTCTGCATAGAAGGCCGTGGTAGTTGATACTGTGTTTGGTAGGTCTGAGATGAAAATGTTGAAGAGTAGCGGCGATAGGAGGGAGCCTTGCGGGACACCTGCTGTGATGCTTCTCATGGAGGATCTGAGGCCACATAGCTTAACTTGAAATTTTCGGTCTTTCAGATAGGATTCTATGATTTTTGCTAGATTTAATGGGTATTTTGCAGCTAATAGTTTGTGGATGAGGCCTTTGTGCCATACTTTGTCAAAGGCTTTCGCCACATCCAGGAAGATTGCACCTGTGTGTTGTTTCCAGTTGTATCCAGTAGTGATGAATTCTATAATTCTGTGGACCTGTTGGGTTGTGCAGTGGCCTTTGCGAAATCCGAATTGTTCTTTTGGGATTAGGTCGATCTTGTCCGTTTCATTTTGTAGGCGGTTCAGAATTATCTTTTCCGCGATTTTTCCCAGATTTGATAGGAGGCTGATAGGTCTGTAGTTCTGGGGGAATTGAGGTGCTTTTCCGGGTTTGTGGATGAGGATTACATCTGCCTGTTTCCAGCGAGTGGGGAAGTAGTTGAGTCTGAGCATTGCGTTGATGATCGCCACTAGATGCATAACTGTTTTATGGGGGAGTGCTTTTATGGTTTGGTTTGAAATCTCGTCAGGACCTGGGGCCTTTCTGTTGTTGAGGCTCTTGATGATTTGATGTACCTCCTTTGGTGTAGCATAGCTTGTATTGTCTTGGCTGCTGGTTTGATGGAGTGCACAGCGGACATGCCTGTGTATTTTTTCAATGAAGTGCAAGTCTGCATGCGCATAGTTGGGGCTGAATTGCAGTTCCAGGGCATCCGCGAAGGCTTCTGCTTTCTCGTCGTCTCGGTAGGCCATGCCCCTTTCTCCCTGAATTGGCTGAATGTTGGGGCGGTCGCTGCGAAGGGCTTTCGTCATTTTCCACAATGAGTTGTCTTTGGTGTTTAAGGAGCTTAGCTTCTTCTCCCACAGCTGGTTTTTGTGATCTTTGATCGCATATCGAGCAAGGTTTGTTGCCCTGTTTAGCTCTTGTCTATCCTGGGGGGGATAGTGTTGTATGGTAACGGCGTCTGATCCTGTTTTTGCTGCGGATGAGCTTTAGAATCTCTTCTGGAAGCAGGTTGGCTTGAGCTGGAGTGGTAACGGTGGAAGCTGCTGCTAGGCCAGCTTGGATTGTGCTTTCCAGTTTTCTGATCGTTGTATCTATTTCTTTAGGTGAGGAGATGGTTGGAACGGGTCCTGTGAGGTTGCAGAGGATAGCGTTCAGCTTTTTGAAATTTGTGCAGGACTGCCTGGGGATGATTTCTGTTTCCCCGCCTAGGCTTAGTAGTACCGGATTGTGGTCGGAGCTTAGATCATTGACTACCTGTAACTGGAATTGGTGCGAGGTGTTCCTAAAAATGGCTATATCCAGCACATCAGGTCTTCCCAGCGGTCCGTAGTGTGTTGGTTCGGTGGGACCTGCTATGATGATGTTTCTTTTCATAGCGAACGTGTGTAGGCTCTTCCCATTGTTGTTGGAGTTCCTACTGTTCCATGCAGGATGTTTGGCATTTAGGTCTCCCGCTACAATTGTTGCTTCATTTGTGTCGAGGAGCTGGGAGAGATCCGAGGCTAGTAGTGGTTTGCCTGGAGGGTTGTAGACTGAATATAGCTTTAGGTTACCTGCATTGTTGGTGTTTATCTCAATTCCAGTTTCTTCCAGGTGTGTAGTCGTTTTCTTCTTGATCTCATTGTATCTTATGTCTTTTTTGACAAAGATAGCCGTTCCATCTCCTCTGGCATTGAGTCTGTCATTCCTTAGTAGTGCGTGGTTCCTTAGTTTGGGGTTGTCGCAGGGCCGAAGGTGCGTCTCGTTGATTAAGAGGATGTCTATTCTATGTCTTGCTGTAAATTCTTGTAGTTCCAGGAGTTTGTTGTTTAGGCCGTTGGCATTCCAAAATGCGATCTGTATGAAGTTCTTCGAACCAGGTGTATTATTCATTGCTTATCATTGTGAAGATGACTTGAGTGTTTTTTAAGAACTTGTTCGTATCACTCTGATTGGGGTTGGTCTTGCTAAAAGCCGTTTGCATCTCCCCTAGGGTGGCAGCAAGGATAGCAGCTGTGTTCTGACTGTTGGGCATAGATTCTGCTGATTTAGCCTTTGAGGTGACTGCTGCAGCATATGAGCTGTGTGATGTTCGCTGATTGATATCTTCTTCAAGGGGTGTTGCACGTTTTTGAGCTGGTGGAGTGCCTGATTTTCTGTTGCTTGCCAGGTTATCTGGGTGGCGAGTGCAGCCTCTATAGTTGGCTGGGTGTGGGCCGCCGCAGTTTGCACATGTGGCTGGAGTTGTGCGTGGTTTGGAGCATGTGTGAGTAGGGTGACTGTCCCCGCACTTCACACATTTGTACTCTGCTCTGCACAGTTTCTGTGCATGCCCATATCTCTGGTAGCGATGGCATTGTCCTGCTGTTGCTTTCTTTCTGAGTGGTTCTGTTTTAATCCTGAGATTGCAAACTGTTTTGAGATCGTAAATCCTTCTTTGTTCCTTATTAATTTCCACGAGGACCAGCGGCATGGGACGTTTGTCTGCCCGGTACATTCTTGATATTTTTATGGGCTCCAGTCCTTGAGATCTAAGGTCGATGGCTATTTCTTCGGACGTGATTTCTTCTACCAGTCCTCTAATGACAACTTTTAGGTTCTTTTCGCTTTTCAGTTCGAAAGTGTGGTATGGGGTCTTTAGCTCGTCAATCAACTTTGTTAGCCGACGGTAGTCTGATGTCCCTTCGGGCTGGATACGGACTCCTTTGTCGGAGTTTTTGGCTGTTTTGAATTTAATCTCGGAGTTTCTCATGGCCTCCGAAATTCGAGACCATTGTTTTTTGTCTCGTAAGATTACCGGCGGGACTCGTTCTTTGATCTGTGCCACTGTGTCCATTGGCTGGTGTTCCAGTTCTTCGGGTGGTGTCTCTTTCCATCGCTTTTTTCTGCTCACCGTTTGGTAGTCGTCTGGTTCTTCCGGAGTCTGAGTATCTGTGGCTGGGTTGTTGTCTCTTGTTTCATCCTGAGATGTGGTGGGGAGAGGTTCTGAAGGTTGATAGTCCTCAGATTCGACTTCCGCGATTTGATGGATCTCTACTTTACCTGGCCATTTTGTATGTAGGAGGTTTCCTACATGTCGGAAAATTGCAAGTAGCTGCTTAAAGTCTAGTTCATCATAAGGAGTGCTCATGATGATTAAGACTAGTCTTTTACCTTTACCTTACCTTACCTACTTACCTAAAATTTCTGATCACCTGTCTCAATCTTTATCTTTACCTTACCTTCACTCTAACTTTCACTCGCCTACAAAGATCAAAATCGGCCTCAAGTTCTTCCTAATGCTAACTCTAACCTCAAGATAGATCGGGATCTCCCATCAAGATCGCTGCTCTCAACGAACACTACAGGTCTCATCAGTGGGAGCTAGGCTAGAAATACTAAGATTTAGTAATACAGAGCTCATAAGTATTTTACCAGAACAAGTTGCCATAAGGTGTTTTAACCTTATTAAATAAAAATCTCTGGAGGAGATATTGAACTATGCAGTGCAGCCACTGTAAGACTTTTAAACCACCATACTTCAGCATTTCTGGTCGAATATCATCTACTCCTTCTGCCTTTCCACATTTCAAGCCTTTGATGGCTTTTTCTACTTCAAGTATGGATATGTATTCCTGACTTCATGCCTGGTCAGTGTTTTTTACCACTGTGCTGTCATTTTCATTTAGCAGTTTTTCAAAGTAATTACTCCATACTTCAAGGAAATCTTTTTCTCCCGTTTTCATGTCACCTTTATCATCTCTGAGTCCTTTTACAACACTCTTTCCTCCATTCCTAAGCTTCTTCAACAAGCTCCAGAATATTTTGCCATTTTCTTGATATTTATTTTCTATATTCTTGCCAAAGTCCTCCCATACTTTTGTTTAGCTAGTTTTACACAGTGTTTAGCATTCTTGCATTTGTCTCTGTATTCTCTAAGAGCACAAGCTGACTTATTTGACAGGAACTTTTGATATACTTTCTTCTTTTCCTTCACTGCCTCTTTAACTTCGTGTGTCCGCCGTGGAGTTCTGATTTTTTTATCCTTGCAGACAACCTCACCACATGCCTCTCTGGCAGAATCTATCAATGTTTTCTTCAGAGTTTGCCACTGAATCTCCAAGGTTTGATTCCTGTTCTCAAACTCTTTCATTTTTTCTTCAATAATCTTTGTGTGTTTTAGTCTACAGTTCACATCTGAGAGCTGCTCAACTTTTGTTCGCCATAAAACTTTCTTACATGTTATTCTTTTCAATATGAAATTCAATTTTATCCTGCTCAAGACTAAATAGCGATCACTTCCAATTTCAAATCCTCTGTACACTCTGGTGTCCTGCACCAGGGAGAAAACATCACTATCAACAATAACATAGTCAATGAGAATTTTCTTATTCCTTGTCTCTTCTCTCCATGTGAATTTGTGCACATTTTTATGTTGGAACATGGTGTTAGTAATAACCAGTCCATGTCCTGAGCAGAAATCCAACAGGTATTTGCCATTATTATTAGCTTTGCTCTTTTCTCCAAATTTTCCCAAAATATTTTTGTATGTCTCACAATCATTTCCTACTCTGCTATTTAGATCTCCAACAAGGACCAACTCTTCCTTTTTCATTGTGTCAGTTGCTTAGTAGAACCTTCTGTGGGACCATAGGCACAAATAAATCTCATTGTCCAGTTCCCCATTCTCATATTTGCCCACATCATTTACTTGAGACAGCCTGTCATTCAAGAAGATTAGTCTCGTATTTTGTGTTGAATACTATGGCTACTCCTTAGTAGGAGTAGCTAACTAAGATTATGAATAAAAAATAAAGAAAACAATTTTTAAGATTCGGATTTTTATGAATTTATAAAATAATTTTTTGACAGAAATAATTATCTTGAATCAAGTTCTAGGAGAATAAAATGTACTGGCGACTAAGATGATTAGCAAAAAAATAAAAAAAAATAGTGGCATTGTTCTCCAGAGTGATACAATCTTAAGTGAAGAAATTTGAAAGGAGCTCTTATTTACACTTGCATTAAAAACCATAATTATACGATAAAACAAGTAGCAAAAATAAGTGTAACTTATAGGTAATATAATTTAGATTCCAATTACCGAGCAAACAGCAAGCAACTGCGTTTCTGGCAATAGGTTACTGAACATAGCTACGTACGCGAGGTAATCTGGGTTAAGTGTTCTCGTCAGCGTGAAGGATTATCGCACCTTCTAATGGATATGACTGGTTGAAAAAACATGGATATCAAGTGCATTTGACATCCATGTTTTTTCAACCAGTGGTGTGACTCATATTCAGGATTTGCTGGACGTATATATACGTCCTGGCCAATGCTATAGTGTCATCGGAATTCGCGGTATCTCTCAGATACAATTTGCTACCAAATATCACGCACCTCTATATAACATGTGTTAAACCAAACTGTCTTCAATTTTCTAGCGAATTTTTCTGCGATGATTTTTCCTGCAATGAATTTTTCCCCGCGATAAATTCATTGCAGGAAAATTACTCTCGGTGAATTTTCCCCTGCGATGATTTTTCCTCTCGATGAGTTTTCCTCGCGATAAATTTTCTGCAAATTTTCCTCTTGATGAATTTTCCTTGCGATCAATTTTCCTTTCGATTAATTTTCCCCGCGATGAATTGTCCGTAAACCTACTATAATATAAGAACATAATAAAATCGCAGGAATCATGCTAATATGTTCTATCGTGCTAATTGCAAGCAAAAAAAAAAAAAAAAAACTGTACAACGCAAAATGATTTTAAGGAATGACGATGGTAAGGAGGTTACTGAACTAGTCGATATAGTGGAATTACTGAGCGAGCACTTTGCAAGAGTATATCATCCAGGTGTTGACATTGAAAAAAATGAAGGAACCATTAGTTTATACGGGAATTGTGATGAATGAAGTGGAGGTGAATAGTCTATTACAGAACCTTAATGTGAATACATCTGTGGGATTGGATGGTATACCGGCACGGGTCTTACGTGAAGCGGCTAAAGAATTATCAGTGCCCTTGATCATGTTGTTTAATCTGAGGCTCGGGTCTGGTTTAGTCCTGAAGGTGTGGAAAGAGGGGAAAATAGTTCCACTGCATAAAGGAGGATCCAAGACTACTGTTGCAAATTACTGACCGATCAGCATATCAGGAGTCGTTGTCAAGATCTTGGAGAAAGTAGTCAAGGGAAAAATACAGGAATGGATTGATGAAAATGAGATACTGTACGGTGGACAGCATGACTTTGTGAAGGGTAGATCATGCCTCAGTAACTTGCTCAAGTTTTATAACTCAGTGACGGCTGAACTGGATAAGGGTAATGGGTTTACAGTGATACTGCTGGACCTGGCAAAGGCATTTGACAGGATACCACATGGAATTCTAATCCGTAAACTACAACATATGGGAATGGATATAGGGTTGGTGAGATGGATAGGTGGGTGGTTGATGGAGAGATATCAGAGAGTAATTTATTCAGGAGTAGAGGCCAAAAGACGGCCTGTGACTAGTGGTGTGCCGCAGGGTTCTGTTCTTGGACCACTGCTGTTTAATTTGTTCATTAACGATATAGGGAAGGATCTAAGAGGAACAGTTCATTTGTTCGCTGATGATGCAAAGTTGGGTAGGGCAATAGAATGCAGAAGATGTCAAAATCTTGCAGGACGACTTGGATAAATTGGAGTTCTGGGCTGAGGAGAATGGATGTGAATTTAATGTGACAAAATGTAAGGTTATGCATTTTGGGGTGAAACGATTAGCAGCAGTATATCACACTGGTGGAACTGTACTCCAGGAGATTGATGAGGCCATGGACTTGGGAGTATTGGTGGATAGGGAGATGAAGTTTAGGGGCACATTACAAAAGTGGCTAAATCAGCTCATCAACTCACTTAGTTGTTGAAAAATACTTTGACGAGCAGAGACAAGCAAGTTATTGTACCTCTGTACTGAGCCTTGATAAGGACTCATCTCGACTACTGTGCCCAGATTGGTAACCTAGGTTTCTTCTTGGTGGGGAGGAGGTGGAGAGGATCCAGAGGCGAGTGACTAAGATGATAGCAGGTCTATGGAATGAACCTTATGAGAACAGGTTGAAAATTTGTGGGTTGCAGAAATTAGTTGATAGGCAGAAAAGGGGAGATATGATTGAGACATTCAAATTGCTTTAGGGTTTCTATAGGATTAATTCAGAGGATATTTTTGAGATCAGGACTGGTGGTAGGAGAACTAGGAGACACCTGTAGGAGCTGGGCAAGAGTGTGGTTAGCAAGGGTGTTAGAGCTGGATTCTTTACTTTTAGAGTGGTAAATGAGTGGAATAAGCTGCCAGAGTCTGTTGTGGATGCTATGACGGTGAGTGAGTTCAAGGTAAGGTATGATAGATACTATGAGAATGTCGTATAGTTGTGTGGACATGATGTTTAGGGCCTCCCTCGATGAGTCTAATGATTCCCTGGACTCGCCCGTAATAATAATAATAATGTACAGAGAAAGTTGCATAATATTAATTAGGAACAAAATAAAACAAAGTAGTTAAATAGCATTTAAATTTTTTACATTTTACACCTGCAACAGGATCTTTTTAATACCAATATGCAAAAAAAAACAATCATTTATATTATTATTCCGAACAGAGCTTCCTCATCTTTCTCATTTCTGTGTGAAAATAAATATTATTTTAATCGAGTTTGGTATTTGTTTGGGTTAGTTTCGTTTCTTATTGTTAAAAAGGGAGGATGTTGAATATTTTTGGCGCTAAATAAGTATAATGTTTGTGTATTGCTTCTTTATTTGCTTTAGGAACTATATATTTTAGGCCCTTATGTCGACTAAGGACAGCATCTTGTTTGATATTTACGTATTCATTGTCGTTTTATATGAATAATAGTACCCTATAGGCGTATAAATATCTAAAGGAGAGTATGCTTAGTATGGTGTATTTATTACACATTACAGTATCCTTGTATTTGTTTCTAGTTAAGATTTGAATTACTTATTCTGAGTCGAGACTAACGGCTTCAGCTTAGTGCGATAGATAAGTCTGTAAGAATCTTGTTTTGCATTTCTGTAATTTCATGAGTAAAACAATAAGGAAGAAGAAAACAAAAACGAAAAGAGAAATGTAGGAATTGATACCTAATTGCATAATGCTACAAACATAACATCAGCTTACTGTAGAACAGAGGTGGCCACAGCGTGGCTCGCGTCAACGCGTCACGCGGCTCTTCACGATCTACCAGGGGAAAAAAAAATAAACAAAAAGAGAAGAGGAGACAACAAAAAAGAGGAACAGAATAAAAAAAAAAAGAAAGTAGAGAGAGAGAAAAAAACAGGGTTAATAATAATTACTGCAATAAAAAAAAGTTTAATTAGAAACACAAATGAAGTTCACTTTGAACAATTAGAATAATTTTCAAGTCGAAACAATAATTTTAGTTACTTATTTACTAGTAGAGGCCTTCCTTATATCCATTTTCATAGTTAGCTCCTTAAAATTAGGTGTGTAATTAGTCAAAGCAGTTCTTACAAGCTCGTTACAACGTCACCATGCGCACACTCACTTATTCCCGTACCATCGCATCGGTCAAAGGTTGCGGCTCTTCTAAGTCTTACCGGAATTATTTTGGCTCCCACAAGATGCGTAGTTGCCCACCCCTGCTATAGACTCTTCGTGGAAGTAATAAAATAAAGAAAATAAATACTGGTTTAATCACTGAGGGAACAACACTTTGATTATGCAGAATTGTTATTTTCATAGAGTTGCACATTACTGTATGTTTAAATGTTTAGTACTGCCCACATAATAGGGTAAGTGTTAGCCATTTAGCCACAAGAGAAGGATTTGGGGAGAAGTTCTACTCCCAAAATACAAACAAAACATTACTTTCCTTTGTAACTTGTATTGAGCACACCACCTAACACTACAAACAGAACTACTAGTGTTGCGTTTTTTTTTTTTTTTAGTACTGTAATTGAAATGCCACATAATTAAAAAAAAAAAACGAAACAGAAGTTTAAATCATATAATAAAGCTTATTTTCAATAATAATAATAATAATGCAATATTAGTGGTGATTTTTGTTATTATGTGACTAGAGACTAGATTCATATTAAGAAATAATAAAATGCCGAGGTGTTTTTTCCTTCTTTCGCATTGTGTATCTATTTATGTATTTTTAGTATAAAGTAAAAAAAAAAAAATGCATGTTTCGCATATGCTGTTTTGTGATTTTACTGCAATGGATTGAAATGTTTGTAGAAATCTCCGGGGTATATAGCTTCAAGATCCAGCGTAAGCCCAGGGGATAACTTTGTAAACAACCTGTGCTTCAGTTGTGGCAATGCATTCACACCGTTTCATTCCTTGTGCTATGATAATGATGCGTTGTGGAATGCCAGAAATATTGTAATAATATTTACAGTTCTTTAAAATCCAAAAACTTTCTAAAACACTGGATGGGAAAAATGAAATAGAAATTTATTTTCTTTGATTTTAAAGTAGCAGCAAAGAGCGATTTAAGAGACCCCTTCTCATGAGGGAAAAATCTCATCGCCTCCGTATGGGGTCGACGAACTGACTTGTTCAAATCATTTATAAATATTCTTTACGAAATAGTTGGAATTCGAACTCAGGTCTTTCCAACCAAAAGATAAGAAGGCGTTTCCCCCCCCCCCCTATTTATATGGCTTTTGAACTTGTAGAGTGTGATCCTTCGTTTGTTTTGTAAGAGGGGGGGGGGGAATTCAAGAAGAAAGACCCTCATCGCCTCCGTATGAGGTTGACGAACTAATTGGTTAAAATCCTCTATAAATATTCTTTACGTAATAGATGGAATTCGAACTCATTTTCTAACCAAAGATACCTGTCGGAGAAGGCGTTTTAATCAAGTACTTGAATGTGATAAAAATTAAACTTTTATATTTTAAAACATGAATGACGTGAAATATTTTAATTAACTTTTTTTTCTTTTAAGCGTAGAGTTTTATTGATTTACATTTAGATAAATTGATTGGCCGTTTATTTAATAGAACGTAATTAATAGTTAATTTTAATTTAGTCATCTGGTCCACACCACGAGGTGCTGATGCAGTTATCATCGCGACAGCGAATGTCTTAATGGCTTAAATTACCAATTAACACTTCTGCAAGTTCTTATCTCGGAAGCGTGCTGGCATCTGCGTCATATCCAAAGTAGTTTTGGATTTTGAGCTCTCGTCTGCTAATAACATTAGTTAAAACTTTCCGATAACACTTCAAACCTTGCCTTTCGAAAAATATAAAAATTAAAAATAAATAAATAAAATCCTGTTCTTATTAGAATACTCTGCGATATGGCTTTCTGTATTAATAAAATTAAGAAAATAAATCAGACTGCGTAGTTTCCTAATTTGTATATTTATAATTTCTGTGCAAAACTTCACGAATTTATTCTGTTTCTCTCGCTTTCTGCACACTACACATAAGTCATAGGTTCTCATCGATCAAAGAAAGATCAACAATAAGATTTCGAGGTTTTCGAAACGCGTGCATTACTTCTTGTAATAATCTTAATTAGTTAAATCTTGAATTATCCAAAGTGGCTTCAGGTGCTGGGCTAATTTAATTTATGCTATATTTGCTGTACACAGTGTGCGAGGCCGCAGTTGCTCCTGTTCAATATTTAACTTTTCAAAAACGTAATTACCTTGTTGTAAATTATAATGAAATCTATAAATCTCAGCAGATGTAAACACATAATACTCTGAATTCAACTATCACACAGTATTTTACACAGTAGATAATAAAAGGATAATATTTTGCTTAAAAAGTTTTAAGACGTAACCACTTTGGTTAAATATTGTAGTGTATCCAACTGACCTATATCACACATGTACACGCTAATGATCTTTAATATTTATATTCATATTTAATATTTGTCTCTATTATTTATATTCTGTATGTTATAAGTTGCAAAAAGTAAACATGGAAATAGCCATTTACGAGGATTGAAGTAGTGCTTTTCAGCAAGCCCTCGAAAGAATCTGCCACCTCAAGATATCGACAAACACTCAGACTCACAGCCTGTTGGTTGGAGAAAACGGGCACCGTCCACTCAGCCAAACAGACTGACAAATTAGGTTATATGGGTACACCTAGCGGAATGCAATCATATTTTCAACAGGCTTTTCTTCTCCCCCCCCCCCCCCTAAAAAAAAGAAAGAAAAATATCTTAGCTGTTTCTTTGTCTCTCTTCAGCATTCACATTGCCATCGCGATGACTTTCTTTTCGTATTTTATTCTCACATTCCTGTCAAAACGAATCCAGTTATGAATACAAAAGTTGATGGTCTCATTATGCTGAACGGTATAAATCAGATATCATAGTACGAAATATTAATATTAATACTTATCAGGTATAATCATGTAGACGAATAAAAGTTTTAAACATCATGAACAGTATCCATTTTCAGTTTGCTATAACAACGATGCAGACCTAATAGTTTTCTTGCATTCTTTCCCCCACCGTGTGGCTTTTCAGACTGCGTTATGTAAATATACCTTAGAAATATACGGTATTATTTTTTTGTCCCAGTCTATGCAGTAAACAGTGTCTTTTTTTATATGACTTATTTCCAAAAAAAAATAATAAATAAATAAATTATAAGTATTTTAACTACGGACAGTATATCTTAATGTAATATTTCATATGCAAATTTCGATCCTAACAGTATCTGCTCATTCATTTTAATACATGTACGATGAAAGCGAAAATCTTATTAAGAGTTAACCAACGAATGCTGCCAGTATTTCTTCGAAATACTTTATAACTGTGCTAGATCTAAATAAATTATCTAGTTGTAAACTTTGTTACGTGACACCAGGTGTGGGTTCTTTTTCTTCGTAGCCTCAAAGTAATCAAGTTTCAGTAGCAAAGCTAATTAAAAGTAACTTTATTATTCAGCTAAGAGACACAAAGAATCTAAACATGCCTGCGTTGGTATGCAGCAGTAATGCATTTTTCACCAGGAAACATAATATCAGTAAGTAGAAATGACAGTTGTAACTTATTAAATTCTTTTTCACTCCATCGTTCTTAGCAAGAAAGAAAATATTGCTAGGCATGTTATTTTAATATTGTAAAGTAAATTTTTGAGTTTCAAATTTCGAAAAGATATATTTTCCATTTATTTCTTTTTTAAATAATTACCAAATGCATAAAATAAATGTATAAAAGAACTTCTTTCAGTCTAAATAAAGCAAAAGCTGTACTTGCATGTAAGATAAAAGCTGCTAAAAACCAAAACGATATTTTCTGTTGCCTTCTGATCGTACTGGCACAGTGAGAAATGAATCCATATGTTTATTGTACTAAACATTCATTCACAGCTGGAAATTTACTTGGCATAGCTTCACAGGTGACTCAAATTAGGATGTCAACACGATATCGATATTGTAAGAGCACCCTATATCATTAACGTATGAACTCTTGGCAAATTTATAATAACGAAGAGGATATTTTTGCTTCATAGTTTGAGAATTTGAACTTTTTTTCAGTTAAATAATAATTCTTCGTTGATTTCTTATTTTTTTCATATTCTCTCATCCAGAAGCATTTGATATACAGGAATATTTAAGAAATTTTCTTTTTCCAAGCTACAAGTAGAATATAATATACTGCAAAAATTATGTGATCACCACCATTGTGCAGAAATCAGAAAAACTGGGGGTGTTCACATAATTTTTGCAGTATATTATATTTTACTTGTGGCTTGGAAAAAGAAAATTTATTTAATATTCCTGTATATCAAATGCTTCTGGATGAGAGAATATGAAAAAATAAGAAATCAACGAAGAATTATTATTTAACTGAAAAAAAGTTCAAATGTATACTAAATGATTTGTAGTTGTATACAATGATGGTCATTTATATATGAAAAGGATTGTGCATTCATCACATCGTGCATCATTGGATTCTATCCGCCAAGACTTGGATGCCTAGAAAGGACTTCTGCGTACAAGTTAAGCATCGTGGCAAACACACTCCTCTGGTGGGGCTTTTGCGGCGAGGCTCACCGAGATTGGCTAATAAACCATTGGAAAGATGAAACATGGAATGATCAAAATACGTTGGATTCTTCAAATCAGATGGATGCGTTTAGGTATACAAGAGAACTTCAGTTACCAGATTATATTCTCTTCTGATAAGTGTGGTATGTGATACCCCTCCTGATTTGTACTGACTCTTGTCACACTGCTCAAATGAACAGTCAGACAGGCAGAGTAACCTATAGAGTAGAGCCACTGTTTTTCATCAAAGTGAAGCGTGAAACATCGCGATGGTATTCCAGGTGGTTCACAGGTCAGCCCGAAATGCAAATTTGACACGCAGCTATTTATTTTGTTTGTTTAATATATTTTATTTAAAAAATTATGTAGCTCAGTGGGTATCGACGATCCTTTGGTTTTTCCAATTGCAATTTGGATATTTTCTAACATACTTTGTAGGTCTAATTTCTGTTTCATCTGAAATGCTTTCAACCTTTTTTGTTTGTTTGTTTGTTTGTTCGTTCATATACCGTTTTGGTTTCAAATAAGTATTTTACATATGTACTGCATTGTTCTTCGATTTGGTTATAACTTTTGAAATAATCAGTTTTCACGTATTAACAGATTTGCCTCTTGCGTACAATTACTTGAACTAAGATTAAAACATCTGGGAAGCTACACAGCAGCTGTCGAGAAAAAAATAATTGAATTAATCACTTCTTTTTCTCTTTCGTGACCAAAACCATAAATAAATTGATAAGATTCTGGCCGTAATCACCGTCATTGCACTTAGAACTCATTTCGAAAAGGACGTGAAATTGCTGCACCTCGCCATACAGCCATTACCTTCCAATATCGACAATCTTCTTAACATCAAAACGTTTCTTTTGTGTAGTATTTCTCCTTAAAAATAAAAAAAAACCTTTCATTTCAGATAACATTTAATTACGAACTAATAAACTTTTCATTGCACAGTAGGAGAGATACGAGGTAGAAAGGATGCGAGATTTCTCAGTATACTCACATTATCCGACAATTTCAAATGACAGTGGTTCTTCGTATGGTGCAGTCCTATGAAAAATTTAGTAGACCATTTTCTTAAGAATTCCTGTTTGTATAAATCACAATCAAAAAGTTTCCACAGATGATTATCGGACCACTTTCATTTTGAAAAGTTTAATAAAATATTCACATTATTGTTGCGTTGGCTGTTAACAACCGCACGCATCTTCCCCGCTCAATCCAAAAACTGTCTCAAGGAAATATAATTGGCAATAGCCTATTCTTAGGTTCTATATTTTTTTAAATATATTTTGTTTTGTAGTTGAGGGAGAAACGATTAAACATGTTGACTTAATGGTGGACGTAAGGGGGAAAAATCAGCAATAAGTATATTTTATCATTTCATTCTTTAGTACTTAATACTCCTCATCCTTTAGCCTTAGTAAGTTCATGCTTATGATTTTTCCCCTCCATAGCGCAAAGATTTTCGATTGGATTTATTTCGGAATAATTCGAGAAAAAATTAATTGAAAATAATGATAAAGTAATTGAATTTCAGAGTAAAATTAAAGCTGTTTTCTCTACATTTCTTCACTCTTTTGAAAATGGTATGGAGTTAACCCTCATTAGCCTTTTATTTTATTCTGGTATCAGCGAATAAAGTTTGCATTGTAATATCGAAAATCCATCGATCTTGCTCTTTCTGGTAGGTGAAACTGAATGTATCCTTTTCCAATTGAAATTGTAATTTTATTCACAGTTCCCTTTTATATCATTTAGCTCTTTTCCTTTCAGTAAAAGACGTGCTCGTATATTAGTACTTCAGTTATCTTTAAAAAGGGGAGGGACGTGTAGTGTATTCCTGTGAAACCAACGTTTGCATCCAGAGAACTAAGCCACCCGAAGAAAGACCTAAGTTCGATTCTGGTTGCTGACTAGAGGAACTTTCCCTGATGATAGTCTGCGAAAGAGAGTACGGTCTTGGGCCATCTGTTTGTGATTGGCTAAGGGTGGAGATTGCTCCTCCCCTCGAAGTTTCCAAAAGTTAGGGCTAAATGCTTCGTGTGATACCTCTGGGAAATAAAAACGTCATGTCATTTGAAAATACAGTATTTAAAATTAGACTGCTTTACAGTGCCCTCGAACACATCACTGAAGTACGATCAACAAATGGGTGTACAAGAGAGAAACGTGAAAGAGAAATTCATAAAAACAGGTACGCAGCGTATGTTTTGTGTGGAATTGGAATTATATCCTCGAGCTTCAACCAAATGACTGTCCATAATTATTCTGTAATAAGATTTCTCTTTGTCGTAAGATTAACTTATTTATCCTGCCTCTTTTATTTCGTTTGCATTTGTATACACTTCCAGATTTTAATCGGTTTAACTGATCGGAAAAATCTTAACTGAAACGCAAATTCGTTGACGACTTTTTAAAAATTTTGAACATCTTTTGTTTTTCCCATAGCGTTGTTGTTAAGAGAACCGCCTCAATTTAACTCGCCAATTTTGTCATAGTTTATTTTTAATGTGCCGATTACATATGCTAACAAATCGAAACTTGTCGAATTAGCGTTTGCATTCAAATAACTTACAATAGCTAGCTTGCTGTGCTTGGTTGCTAAGCTGATTTCAAAAATGATATCCATTTTTTGGGTTACGTAAAGTTTTTATGTGGTTGCGCAACAGAAAAAAAAGTGTGAGTATTATTACGGTATATACAAATACTGCTGACATTGTTTCATCTGCAGATGAGTTAACCAGTTTCATAAGGTTTTTCATCCCGCAAAACATGCAGACTGACCCGGAGAACACGCGCATGCAACTTACACAATATTTAGCTGTGTCTGCTATAATTTCAACAAAAGAATGCTGACACTTTGTGACAAAGGAAGACAGGAGATGGAACTACCTGTGAACAAAAAGACTACTTGCTGTGTGATTATTGTTATACTACTTATAACCGTCAAACTGAGAGAAAGTTTTTTTTTTTTTTTTTTAAATGCCACTCATATACCCATACAATTTTGGTAACGTATAGCACATTTGAGCCTGTAGCTCAGTTGATTTAGACGAGCCCTTTGATTGGAAAAACTCGGGTTCGAATCTCGTCTATGGAGGTGAGGAACCTTCTGCTGTTGCGTTATTAAGTTGAATCTTCATATTCAATACATTAAGTATCCCTCCTTTTGATGACGATATTAATAATAATAATTCATTTGCCAGGTCACTATCGAAATCAAAACACTGCCTAAACTAAACAAGTACTATAAAGTACTAATAGACGTTTGCCTGATATGTTTTGTATTTTCATAAATTTTCTTTCTTTTTTTTTTTTTTTAATCTATGTTTGCAAATGCTGGACTTTATTTTTTATTTTATTTCAGTAATACTGAATGTTTCTGTACACTTCAGCAGTGTATTTACTATCAGAGAATGGCGATCGCTGACAAACGATCGCCCATTTCTTCTTGTTCAGTCAATTTCAGCTCCGGATATCCAGTTACTGCTTTCATCATTTTTGCTTCTACAGCGACGTTTCTTTTAAATGGAATCACGCTGCCGGAAAGTAAATCAGCATAATATTTCCTACTAACAATAGATTTGTGCGACACCCCGTTGTGCAGTACGCAAACTTTCATTTGTTAGTCACGTGGATGCTTTTTGGTTACCGTGTGCTTAATATTTGGTACTTTCAGCATAATCTAGTTGTCGAATGTTTTTCTTCTTGCATTAGGGAACAATAAATTAAAAAAAAAAAAAAAAAACAGGAATTGTAAATTTCTTTTTTTGCGAATACGGGCAAACTGCATTTCCACACTTCGAATGTTATTGGCTTTAGAATATACGAAGCCTAAGATTAGCCAATGAAAAGTGGATCGTAGGTATTACTATACTTTTCGTGTATTCTCAAAAGCGTAGTAAGTCCTGGGTTAAAACAGCATCATTTACATGAGAATAACTAGTCATTTTGGGAATAGGGAGTTCTCCATGATGCTACTCTGTAATTAGATGATTTCGTGCTAAGAGTTGAGCAGGCGATGACGTCTACTATTCGCTGGTTATTTTAAACCACATTTGTTGCTATGAGCATTAAACTGAGATAAACTTTGAAAAAGCAGAGTTTGTGTCATGCATTTTCTGTTTGGAAGTTTAACATAATACAGGAATCCTTTTCCGAAGATTGTTTTGGATTATAGAGGAAAAAAGAAAGAATTTAAAAATAATAATAAAACAAAACTTGGAAATTTTAGTATGTTTGCACAGTGATTGTTTTGCTATAATTCGACTTTCATTTTTTTTAAACTTTTAGCTGAAACTTTTTCTTTGCTCTCATTAATTTGACCAGTCAACGGTATAAGAGACGGGAGGGGTAAAAGAAGAAGGGGAAAAAAACTTACAAAGTGTTTACTAACTGCGTAAGTTTGTTGAATGCTAGACGGCTCTGTAATGAAGAATTCCTAAAATGTTTTTGTCATCATTTTTCTAAAAGCAGAACATAGCCCGAAGACCGCTGAACGGTTTTTGATAACATAGAATATTGTGCACTGTGTTATAGTTTCTACGATATCAGTAGGCAATTCAAACCGAACTCCACTGAATTCACAATAATTGAACACTTTGTTACCCTCGGGGATATACAAAGGGATATTTAATGTTTACGTCGCGCTAAATGTAAAGTATTGCAGACGAAACCTATATTTATGGGAGCTTTTTTCCCGTCTTCAGAACCGAAATAATTGACATGCTCGCGATTGTGTTTTCTAGCTACTAGGTTTGGAGTAGAAGGCGGCCTCATTTTCTAAAAAGGTTTTAAATTTTGCTTTATTTGTTACCGTAAGCTAATTGCACCAGATATGTTACAACCGCGGGCAACCTAATGCAGTAAAATATCATAATGTCTTGTTACTTGTGCTTTATTATAGATTTTGTCTTTGTCTGTCCTCTGGCAGAGCAAGTAAAACGTTCATCGCAGTAAAAATTTTATGGGTTGTTTCGGGTCGTTGTTGGTAGTTATGAGTAGTTTAGTACCATGGGTATCGGAGAAATATGGTGATTGTGTTCTTGTGCATCGCTTGAGTAGTGCAGTTTATAGCTCTAAACTGTGTTAAATCTCACTATTACATATAAGAAGCCATGTAAGAAATCAGTACTTTGGGAAGTTTGTTGCTTTTAGAAAATGATATTTTAGACATGTAATGGTGTGAGTTATGCTACTCTCACATATTGCCTTCGTATGGGAATTGAAACTGCAAATATCGGTTGGCAGTTTTCGCATTGTAATATCTTCAAATTGCTTTTTGTTGTGGTTAGAATTGTTGGTTTGTGATTCCATTCTTTTTTTTTTTTTTTTTTTTTGTCTCGCATATAAAGAAAATATTATATGCTAAAGAGATTAGCATTAGTGTGTAATCGTTTTCAGTTAGCTGTTTGAATTGATTTATTTTAATAGGAAGAATAGCTTCATATTCCACGTCCCAAAGACTTCATTGGAAAACTCCAATTTCTCGGTGAGAAATCCTCTCTGTGATAAAAATTAATTCCCTTATTATTATGTATGCGTCTTTTGAACTGAGTGAATTGAATTTTTGCTGTATCCTTTTACTAATTGGAAAAAAAAAACCCATAAAACTATTGCTATTAGTGTAATTTATTATTGAAATGAACTTTTGATGCGACCTACTTAGTGTCATCAGGAATATTCCCATTGCTAACATTTAAATATTTTCATTGCAGATGTTTTGAAGTGCATCTAATGAAATAAAAGATAGCTTTATACTATACATCTGTTCGGAAATTCGTTCAACTGTGGTTATCTTACGTGCAGAGTAATTATTTGAATTTGCGTTCTTGGGAGATGAAGTATTTTTCACTGCACTATGGCACATTTCTAAGTTTTAAAGTAGATTTAACAGTCACTAAAAACACATGTAATAACCACAGTAATGACTATTTAATTCGTAAATATTTCATCCCAGGTATCTTGGGACATCATCAGTACAGTAGTTCAAACAATACTAGGAATAACATACAGTTAGGGCGCATGATTACAATGGAATCTCAATATGCGTGCAGTAACGTGTTATAGAAGTAAATTAAATATAACTGGAAAGGGGAAAAAAATATATATATATATTATATATAAAGATTATTTTACACAATTCTGTAATTTATATAAAGATCTGTGTAAAAGTTTCGACTTCTCCTAATGGATCCTATGGTTTGGATTTTCAACTCCGTGTTGGGAGAGAGATCAGATTTCTGCGGTTTGAAAAGACGAATGTGGTCTTGATGTTCCGAGATGCGTTTCTGAACAGACCTACCTGTCTGACCAAAGTAAGACAATTTGCAGGAGCATGGGATCTCATAAACACCAGGTAACATCAGAGGTGAGAGTTTGTCTTTAGGAGAAGGTAACAAGTTATAGAATTGGTTGATAGGTTTGTAAGTAGTGGCAAAATTGTATTTCTTCATAATTTTTGAAAGACGTTCGGAGATGCCTTTGACGTAAGGTATGGGAATCCTATGGACTTCTTCTTGTCTGGGTTGATGTGTGGGAAGGTCACTGATGATTTTTTGAGTTTTTTTAAGATTATATCCATTTAGTATAGCTGTATTTTTTTTTTCAGTTATATTTAATTTACTTCTATAACACGTTACTGCACGCATATTGAGATTCCATTGTAATCATGCGCCCTAACTGTATGTTATTCCTAGTATTGTTTGAACTACTGTACTGATGATGTCCCAAGATACTTGGGATGAAATATTTACGATTTAAATAGTCATTACTGTGGTTATTACGTGTGTTTTTAGTGATGAATTTACCACAGGTTTCGTTATATATATATATATATATATATATATATATATATATATATATATATATATATATATATATATATATATATATATATAGATTTAACAGTGTCTGTTCAGAAATTTAAATCGGCTATTTAATACCTCTAATATTTTGATACTTATTACAAAAGTATCTTCAGATAGAAGGGGAGGGGGAAAGAATGATATAGCTACATTCAAATCTGCGAGTTGTCCTTCGTTTATTTATAGTATATGTCTTAGTCTGCATGTGCGGATATGCACTAATTCGGTCCAGACCAGTAATTACATTATTATTATATTGATATTCAGTTTTTGTGGCTAAGTGTGTCAATATTAATGATAGTTCAAGGCAGTGTCTCTGAACCTAGAGATGGGCATAAATGAGAGCTCTAAGTTGGAACAGTGGATGAGTGCTTCACAGGATTTCATGAAGAAACCAAACTTAAATTAGTTTGTTAACATCTTCGTTTGGTTTCAGAAAACTCCGATGTCGTTAGCATAGGATACAAAGGCATGTTTATCAACATGCCTTTGTATCTGATAAGATTCAGATAATCTTCAAACATTCAGTTGATCATTAATAGTTATTGTCCATTTGCAAAACGGTCTGTAAACACGAAAAGAGCTGGACTACATAAAAAAAAAGGTCTGTACGATCAGAAATAAATTAGAGCTTTGATCGGCAAATCACCTCAAACATGTGCTTAAGCGATAAACTGTTTTTACTTACATCCGGAAAACACATGTTTTTGTTGCGAATAATTTACATTTTGCACCAAGAATAATCGAGCCAGAGTACACGTGATTTTTGCTACCTTCAAAAGAACCTTGGGTTTTTTTCCCCTAAAGTGTTTTTGCTACGTTCAAAACAGCTTGGATCTTTTCACTAAATTATTAAATTTACCAATAAATGAAAACATCACTGTTTCAGATAAACAAGGCAAATAAACTCTGCTTAATATAATAATTATGCTGTTTGTCAAGCCACATTAAGATTTCGAACATTGCACGCTATCATACTAGCTAATTCTTAGAAACTAAATTAGGGAGAGAGACTCACATTTCAGCTTCATTGCGATCTCACTTATTTGACTGCTGTTACTTTCCATTATTTTAATTAGAACGACATCGCTCACGATGCCTGTTCTCACATTTTTGAAATGTTTCTCTTTTATAATCCTGGGAACTAATAAATGAGCACAAATTTTTATTTCGGATTGGTTTGGTTAAAATTACTGCCAAAACAAATAAGGCTATTATAAATGAAGTCGCTTCATCCAAACGACGCTGGATAATAAAAGCAGTAAGAATCCTGAATATAACCGATCTGGTAACAAATTTAGTTTAAGCAATTAAGCATATAAAATTATTATAATGCACGCCCAAACTTGAGAACATAACTGTAGTTATTTTTAAAAAGAAAATTGTGCACTTAGGTTTAATTGTTTTTCATGTTATTTTTTTATTTTTTATTTTTTTCACTTTACCAGCGTGCTTGTAAATCTGTGCTACATTCCCACTTCATTCGAGTGCTTTCATAGTATAGCCACGAGGGTGATGACATTTGTTCTTCATTTAGAAAGACCTGGGTTCGAATTCGTCTAGGACGCAAGGAACCTTTATCAAGCTTCTCAAGCGAACGTGAGTTAGACGAAGGTTCTTTTTCAGCAAACCACGCAGTCTAACCGGATGAAACAAGACACGCACACCATAAACATAGTATAATATGCTAGCCTCATAGTCTTAGTTCTTTCGGCCGTAATTACAACTGAATCAATTCTCTCAGTTACCAACAGACTTCGCTTTGAAATCCTACTGTAGCATAGATATTTGTGCAAGTTTTTAGGTGATAGATGATTTTCAATGCCCACTGTGACCACACCTAAATGTTTATTGAGCTGGCACGCACCTGCTCTGTTTTTAATCATATGTCTAAAAATCTTAATTTTTAGAAATACGAGGTCCGAGAGTTAGTTTTATGTTTGAAATGTAACAATAGTTTGAAAACGAAATTGTAAACTATAAGGGAAGAGTTGTCTTGTGTTTCCTATCTTTCTCGCGCGCACACACCCCCACATAAGCAGTTTTTTCTATGGTCCGAACCAATAAGAACATATTTACTGATAAGGATAATTGTTAACCAGAGAACGTGCCTCCATCAAAACACGAAAGTCATTACGTTGAGTGTGTTTCTTCGTTAAACTGTAACTACACTTCCCCATAGTGTTGTTATATGCTCTGTTTCGTGTTTTAACTGGTTCCAGTGGGATCTTTTCTGATAAGCCAGAGTAGTAATTCATACCAATAGCACTGTGACCTAACTTGATCAAAAATAAGTCTCTTTCCGGTGGCTTACTTATTATTATTTTTTTTAAGCTTAGGAAAATATTGCGATTCCGATTTAGAGAGGATTTTTGTCCCTTTCTTAAAATCACTGCATAACATTATTATATTATAAAACTACAGTTATTATTCTCTCGAATAGATGAGTTTAATGAGTGAAAACAGTTTAGATAATTTTCCTGTTTACTCTTGCCAGAACACTGGATAAATTATTTTGCCTAATTAGATTATATTTCTCATTTCATTTTGTAATAACTTCGTGGCAGAGTTTTACGAAATGAAAAAAGAAAGATTTTCGAATCTGTTCTCACAGTAGTAATACGTGTTTGTTTCGGTGTGGTATCGAACGACCTGGGTGTATCCTTGTTTTCGCCTGCCTACTTCAAATTGATATTTCTTTATCAATCATGGACTTTGAATGACTTGTAGTACTGATTTTTTTGTGAATCTTTCAGGCATCAAATAACCTACAATACTATCAAATGTAATTCTGTCTTTTGGAACGTGTTTCTGTAGTGGAAGCGTATCAACTACTGGGTGAAATAAGAGGTGAGAAGAGAGCATTTATTTATGCATTCCGAAAATATCCAGATGAAAGAATATGTCCGAATAGATAAGGTTTGATTATTTTTGTCAGGTCATTCCGAATATATAAAATAGTGCGTAGCATCGACGTAGAAGTACGGTTATATTTTAAGCTGACGAGAGAAGAAGATATCTTGAAAGAAGGATATAGAATTTCAAATAACGAAACTGTTTTTTAGATTCTTTTTTTTTTCCTATTCGGTTTCCCATATGTTAGAGAGTAATAATGATGTAATGGAAAACAGAGGTAGGAGTTAGTGTAACACATGTCACCTGATACTGACAAGTAGCGAAGATGAAAGGAAGTATCCAAATTGAAACCTCTTTCTTCGCAGTCTGTTACTTACTTCAGCGCTTTCATACAATACTATTTTCTCTCTCTCTCTCTCTCTCTCTCTCTCTCTCTCTCTCTCTCTCTCTCTCTCTCTCTCTCTCTCTGTGTGTGTGTGTGTGTGTGTGTGTGTGTGTGTGTGTGTGTGTGTGTGTGTGTGTGTGTGTGTGTGTGTGTGTGTGTGTGTGTGTGTGTGTGTGTGTGTGTGTGGATTTGCGTTTGTGCTTGCTTCTCTACCCAGCCGTTGTCATTACGAGTCTTTTACCGTATATAAAAATTGCGCCTGCTTTTACTTTAAAAGATTTTAAAAAAATCTCGTGAATTCAATTCCTTAAGAAATGTGTTTAAGAAAAATAAGTTGTTTTAATTATGCTTGGCTTTAAAAAAAAAAAAGAAAAAAACGTCATACTTAAGCATGTGATATATTTCCTCCATTCTCTTGAGTTTTTCTTACTAAAACATGAAACCTTTTTTGTAGTGCTGTCTTAAAAGTAACTTCAAAATAAGAAACGAAGCATACATTTCTTTGCTTAGCTATTTTCTTCTCATTCGGAGATATGAAAAAATTCGTCCATTTAACGTACAGAAATTTCATTTTAATACAACGTTAATACTCTGCAGATTAATTTGAACAGAAGAATTTGGCATCTTCTATTTACAGTTTAATTTTTTTTTCCTGTATGCAATAGAAGCAATTGCTGTTTGTCATATAAAGTGCATTTTTTTAAAACAACAAAAAAAAAAAATCTTAGCTTTATACAACGAAGCATGAACACTGTAATCATGGAATAGTTTTTAGCGCCACCACACACACACATGCACACGAGAGAGAGAACTTAAAGTGCATTAAAATAAAGGTAATCTTTACCAAATATGCCACATTTTTCGCTAAAAATAATCGGGCCCTGGTTGAGAAAGTATGTTATGGGCTGCCCTTGCAGTAGCAACTGAATTATTCATTTGTCCGAACTAAAAATGTTGAATAGTAAACAATACAAATAAAAGTCATTTCTAACAAAACCCTGTGATTTTTTTTTTTAATGAACGGAGGATAATATTGTTATATATCCTATTTAAAGGCATACGAGCTAAATTTCCATATGTCATATAAAATTTAAGACGCTGAAAATTGAAAACTCTAAGTCCTCCGGTAAATCTCCATAATGGAAAAACAAATAACCGGAAAGAAAATTAAAGCTATCCATTCAAAAGAGACAAGTGAACTCTAACAATTTCTGTCTTATCCTTATGGTTATTACCATATATGTAATGCAAACAGATAAGAATGAGGAAATGTGTACTTTGCATATCAAATCGGGAGGACCATTTGCGGTACATAATGTTCCTTATTGCATCTTGTCTATTGTCTTGCATCTTTTATGTTCGATCAATAAGACTTATATTTAAAACAGATGGAGAAAAACTGCACCGATATATCAAAAACAGAGAGCATTCATTATACAAAGTTCATTGGCAATTCCGAATGTTTTTGACGTACATATGAATGAAAATGAACTCAGCTCTTAAAAGATGGCATTAATATTAAAAATGAAGAATATGTATTGGAAAGAGACTGTTGTATTAACGTATACATGATTAAAGATCGTTCGTTTGTATTGTCAACGACAATAATATTGCGATCTTTTGTTTTTAATGATATTTATATATGAAATGTTCGTTATATATTATCTTCATAACGTGTATTATGTGGTGAACAATCCTGTGTTGTTTTATAAGCAAATGAAAACATATTTTCACTTGTTAAACAAACTGATCTTCGAATGAGTTAATTTCCACTGAAAACTGGGTCCTCCATGAGGGGAGGGGGGATTTCCTTTCTAAGTAAGAAGGTTAAACTACGATGGTCCTAGACTTGCAAAAATTGCATTTTATATAAATTATCAAATCATAAAAGTTATTTATAATTATAATTTTTTACATTATACATTTTGTTAACTAGCCAACCAATAGCCTTTGGGATCAGATATCAGACCTTGGGCATGGATATTTTCTGATTGTCCTTAGATGGTAGAAAATTCATTGCTCAGCTTTGAAGGCCTGAAGTTGCTTAAAAGGTTTTATGTTTAGTCTCCAAAGTAGGATTACTGGATTATTTTAATCCTTAGCTCACCCATGGCACTTCCTTTTCGAAATTTGTATGATGAACAGTAGCTGAAAGTATTTTTTCAAACGAACTTCTTACTTCTCTTTTATTTCTTCTCTGTTCTTTTAAACAATCTTTCTCTTCAGATTTTTTTCAAGGACTACGATTTCTAGCTCAAGAAGCATGTCAATAAGCTTCTTTTTTGTCCCCTTTTATCCCTTACATAAGGCTATCAAAATAATTGATATTTTTTTAACGGAAAAATTCTAGAGGTATCCACCGAGATAAATTACCTGAGTGTAATTATTGACTAAATCCAACTTTATCAATCTCATTTTGCTCGAATAAACACTAGTGAATCATCTAGTGAAATCGGCAAGGATTAAAGGATTACGCCAACGAGCACAGAAGACGTTTATTGTATACCTGCTTGGAAAGAACAGTCATCGAAAATTAACACAGTCCAACGACTTATAGTCATACCCTTAATTAGAGAATCCATGACTGTCTTTCAAAACGGCCTCCCTTATCGCTGGTTTTACGCCGATCAAAATACAAGAATTTGGCCTTAATATGAAATTTCTTTCAGAAGATATGATGGAAATACTTGTTCCAATAAATACGAATTTCCGCTATACTACATTAAGTGGACTTGCCCAACTAAGATATTACCATTAAGGAGATATGACATCTTCACTGATGGAAACAAAACAGAAGGAAGAGTTAAGTTCATTTATAGTCTGTCGCAGACAATCCATTATAGAAGAAAGAAACGATGTTTTAAATTCATCCTCTGTTCAAGTAGAACAGCTTACCATAGCTACTTACTTTCATATCTTCGGGAATTAGAAAAAAAGTGTATAGTTGAAAGTAGGATTACTGAAGTTGGTATAAAAAAACAAAAAGATCTACCCAGCATGAGTAGAACAATCCTAAGGAATATGGTTAGGGTTTTTCATTTAAAAGGAAGGGAAATTGAATTCTAGCGGGTAAAGTGGCATACCCGGAATAATAAGAAATAAGAGTGGATCAGTTGGCCAAACAAACAGCTATGAACATACATTTAAAATCAAGAGATATGAAAAGTATTCAGAATCAGCCATTTAAAAATTAAAAAAAAAAAATGTGGAAGAACTAAAGCTAACTTCGTGGGAAGAAGATGGAGAAAGTCTAGAAATGAATGAACAGCAACAAATGAATTTTTACCAACTGCCAAACAGAATCCAGTTAAAAAACAGACAATATCTCCAAGACTAACCATTCTACTCATGAAATATTGAAATATAAGAATTATCTGCACAGCTTTCATATTCTTGAGCCACCAGCCTGCATTTATTGTACGCACGTTGAACAGACTGTTGACCTTTTTGATTGTCAATTATTGCTTACGGTTAGACCCACACGCCGTAGCATACATTCTTTCGAAACCAGATCCGACAGAATCGTTAAACTTTATTCTGGTTGTCTCTTATATTGTGTGTGTTCTTCTGGCTCGATTTCCATGTTTTGTAGGATGAAAAACCCGATTTCTGGGAGGAAAGAACTTTCTAACGGATTTTTCATCTTCGTCCTAGACATGGTGAGAACCCAGGTCTTTCCAGCCAAAGAGCGTCGTTGAAAGAAACTGAGCTACGGATGCTCATGAATATAACATATAGTAAATTAAAAACGAAATTATAAATGTAGTATCACTAGTAACATGATAATAAAGTCAAGATTATATACGTGTAAAATATAAACAATAGAATTATAAAACGGTAATTAAGATGCATTATAATATGTAAAAACATGCAAATGAAATTAACTAAATAAATCCTAGTAAAAACCTCACACACACACACACACACACACACACACACACACACACACACACACACACACACACACACACACAGTATCTATAGTTTGAGCCAATGTGACGTCATGAACAGTATATTGCATTTATACGATACGATTTACTAATGTGAATTATCTTAAACTATAATTTATTATTTTATTTTAGTTTAAAATCTTTTCTAAACACGGGTATATACATATTTTTTATTCCATATCACAATATTACAGTATGTTATGACGATGAATTCTCAGTTTAACAACAAATTAATTGAACATGTAGTTTTATTTTCGCTTGGTTTAAATTCCCTGTATTTCACTTAGAACGATTTTCTACAACCACGGAAATTTAATTCTTAGCTTGGCTTCTGTTTTAAAGCAGACAGTAGAAAAGTATAATCAAGGGAAGAAAGTTAATGTTCTATCAGTCTCTTTCTGTAAATTTAATATGCTAAAGGAAAAGGATCTCGATAATTGGAAAACTTATGTTGTAAGACATTGTTCATGGTTTTACTAAGACTTCCATGATGTTGATTAAAAAAAAAAAAAATGAAATGGAAACGGAATATTTCTACCATTTCATTTTTTTTTTTTTTTTTTTTTTTTTTTTTTTTTTTTTCCCCTCCCGAAATTACTTTCCTCCGCTATATCACATTTCCCAAGAAGAAGAAAATTTGCCGAAGTAGTTTGCAAGTATGCGCATTCAGCATGACAAATATCTTGCACAACATTATGGTCACAAAAATTCCGCTTATTATTTAAAATACGAAGTAAACGAGCATTCCCTCATTATTACAAAATAATAATAATAAATAAATAAAATAAAATAAAAATAATAATTTTAGTCTCCTTTTTACTGTAATAAGTGCCGCACTACTAATACTCAGAGATGAATTTTGCGAACTTAGTTTCAATAATGCTCACTAGGGGATTCATGAAAGCAACTTGGAAATGCAGTCTTCTAATTAAGTTACAAGGATATCTTACTAGCCAGCTGTACACACTCAACACAAACGCAAACCTCGAATACCGCCTTTATTTTGTTTGCAAAGACATTTCTCCTTCACTGAGTACCTCGGAAACATTGGCCAGCCTATTGAGGCTGCGATTTTTGCTTTCCTAAACTTTTCTGGTCGACTCGTGTACGGAATACATATGGCTCTTGCTGAGATTGATTTCTTTTTTCTGTCTTCACGGGCTTGTGAACTGCATCTTTTTTTTTAGTTCATTTCCTCCCCATTTTCTTTGCCTGCTTCATAACAGAGTGCTTTCATGTTATCTTTCGCTGCGATTTTAGTCTCTTTCACCTTTCATGTTCTGTTTCTTAAAGCTGAACTGGATTAAAAAAAGAAGAAGAAAGAAACCAGTTTTATGAAAATAATATTTAATAAAAAATTTGTACCAACATTGCAATATTTATCACATGCAGATTATCACATGGTTTCTAAAATATTTTTTTCCAGCTCATTTATTCGTCTAATTTTAATTTATTGTTAATTTCTTATTATAAGTTAGTGGCGGCTATTTTTGAATTTCAGTGAGATATTTAAATGTCAGTAAGTGTGGAAATAAATAAATATCTCAAGGAATACATATTATATTTATGCTAGTAATTTGTGGAAAAATAGTTTTGTAGGTCTTTTTTACATTTTAGTCTTTAGACAATTTGCGTCGCTAGTGTCACACTACCATCCCGCTATATATTGGGGACCTATTCTTTTAAGCTATAGTAGCTTAAAAGAAGTTTGGTTTAGATGCAAAGTAGGGTTTCCGTGTTACTAATTTCTAACCCACTCTTGGGTTGCTATATGTGCTATCGATAACCCATCACCAACCTTACGTCATAAGTATATAACAGCATTTATAAGTCACAAAAAAAAAAAAAAAAAGGAATCCATAAAATATGGAGGATCAAAGCCTGACGAAACAGCGCGACTATGCTATCACGAAAATGCGGGCATGTTATGTGTGTCTATCGCATATTTACCCATGTAATTTATGTCTGTGAACTGCACAGGTAGTTTGACCGCTCCGTTTCTAGTCCGAAGGTCTGCTAATAACCTGTATTCAACCCGGACAATATTGTATGGCTTATCCTCATATTTGTCACGGAATATCACTCTGCCAAGAACGGATACTACAGTCAATCTTGTGCAAGAAGCACAGCGGTCCTATTATCATATTAATCAAAAATTGTACTTTAAAAATTTGTTATATTGTTCAACAAAAATTGGTTAATAATTAAAATTCTTTGAATAAATAATGCAATATATAACTTTCTTTTGTATTCCTTAAATACTCATTTCCGAGGCTTGGATTAAATGTTGTTACTATTTTTTTTTTTAGTCCTTCCAAACTTATTAGCCCTATCTTACATAAATTACTCATATGAGCCATGAAACCTCGGAACAGATTTCATTGTTTCGATTTTTGTTTCAGAAATAACATGAGCCCCGCCAGAACACATTTTTTGCGGTCGTGTACGTTTGCTTCATTATACAATAGAACGTTAATGCCTTGCTGCCCTGTATAAACATAAGCCGCCTGGCGGAAAGCTGAAATAATAATAAAATATAGTTTGTGGTACATCCGGTGCTGGTTCACTTCCTCGCTGCACCAGCGCCAAAGTTAACACACTTTAATAATTAAAGTACTGAAATAGTTTAAATATAGCTAATTAAACATAAAAAAAGAAGCGAAAAACAAGGCTTAATAAAAGTAAACATTTTTTTTTTTCCTACGTTGACATGATTTCTCATAATTTAGCGAAAATTTCCCAACACACCTTAGTTTCGGTGTGCACTACTTGCAAGCCTTTACTTATAAAGTAAACAGTTCTCTATTAGCGTAGAGAGAGAGAGAGAGAGAGATACGAAAGCCGACACCTCTACGCTCTATTACTTTCTCATTGTTTGAATTTTGTGCATGGTTAATCATGAAAACTTTAAACATGCTTCCTTAGTCTGAGAAAGCTTGGGATAATTATTCGCTGTAATGCCCAAGCTTTTATCTCAGAAAGAAATACATGCAGACAATATAAAATGTTAACTTTTCTTATGACTAAGAATTTTATTGAATCGCTTAGTGGGAAACTGTTTCATGAGGAAGACATTGTTTATTTCTCGCGCGTTATCTTCTTCCTTCAGGAGTACACATTAGAGCCAGATGTTCTATTTCGAAGATTCACTTTTGTAGATCCCTCTCCTTATACTTGATTGAATATTATATTTGTCATTTCTGCACTTATAATAACTTTAAATATTAGCTGTGAAAATTTATTTAGGATTTGCATTTTAAGAGTATTGATATTCCTTTAGAAATAAACTTCGTTAAATTATTTCTGAATTACATAACTTTTTATTTTATCACAAAACAGTACTATATCTGTCCTAATCAGTTATTAATCACATATATGAATGAGTGGCGATGAATTTATCTAAGCCCTTGAGAATTGTACTTTTTTTAGATAACAGAATTGTGTGTCGTAAATGTGGAGTTCCGCTAATCCACTAAGGTGGATGCTAATATAGCGATGCCCCAAACATAAGTTTCTTACAAAGGTTACTAGGTGGTCGGGAAGAGAAATAAAAGTGTTTTTCCCCCCTTGCAAGTGTTGGCAAATAGCCAATACCAGACGAATTCCCGTGTCTCATATGTGCCGTGAAGAAACTGTGTGTGTAGTCTGATAAGTTTGCAGTGATGGAAGAGGGCCTTTTGCCAAGCCTCAGTAAACATTCTCGGCTAATGAAAGGTGTTTGTGATGGAAAGCCCGTAAAAACATCTGAGCACTGGCATTGGCCTGGTCACCGTTCACACGTGAATTCATACGGCGTGTTGAACGGTGAAACTGAAGTAGACAACTGTACAGGAAAGATCCAATTGTTTCAGCCAAAATGTGATGATGTGCAGAAACACCGCGTTTAAATGAAGCGCAGCACAAGACAGTTGTTCGTTTAATTCCTCGATTCTGTTCATACATTGTAGCACGGCAATATTGAAAGAAAAAATGAATAAATAAAAATACGGGATGCCTGACCCGTTGATTTCTAAATTTCAAATGGATTCTTCCGGTAGCATGAAATATAATCTAATTTAGGCTCTGCACTTACAGTTAAATTATACATTTCATGCTACCGGAAGGATCAATTTAAAATTTAGAAATTTTTATTTTACAATAACCATTTGAGTAATGCAACTACCAAACATGAGTTTTCATTATGATAACGGTACAGCGAGTTTTAAATTCATTGGTGACAGAGATTGCAGTAGTTATCCGGATAATAATTTGTTATTTATTGAATTTTGTCCGGATAAACTTTGATTAATTAGCTTTCGTTTTAAACGAGGCTGATTAGTCAAGTGTCTGTAGATCTTTACCTAGATCTTTTGGTTTACATCCTCGCGTGAGCTCTGCCGTCTGAAAAAATAGAAAGTTATCTTTATAATTTATTGTCGAAATATTCTGTGTATCCATTAAACTATCAACAAAAAATACCAGAACACCGAACGCAGAGTGTACAGAAACTTCAGATAATAACTAAATTAGCAAGATGTGTTAAGAAAAATATCTTAATAAAATAGGACAATGTCGGCATCTTGACTTATCAGCTAATTTGTGGTGTGTATGCTCTCTACAAAAAAGGAATGAGTGTGAAATTTAAAAACTATATATGCGATCACAATAATTATACGGTATTTTTCTGATTTTACTCACATGATTTTTTATGATTTTACATTTACTGATTCGGTCGTAATTGTTATTACCTTTGTAATTAAAAATCACTAAAAAGGCAAATATAGTCTTTTAGATTGTATTTGAATTTTTTTAAGCACAAACATTTTGTTTTTATCTAAGTAATTTAATCAAATGGTAACTTCTGTGGCTTTCTTCACTTCATACTACAAGCTCTGATCGTTAGAGAGTCCATACGATGTGATCAAATTTCCATCTGGTTTCTGAAAAGATCCTGACTTCAAACATTCCAAAAATTTACTAATAAAATTATATTAAAAAAAAAAAATACTGCTCAGCAAACGCCTTTTAAGTGGTTCAGCTCTTTGGAAATTTGAGGAAAAGTGGAATTAATTCACAATTATCATTTCATCACAAAAAAAAAAAAAAAATAGAATAAACTATCCATTTTTCACCACATAGGGAAATTAACCTTTGCATAGAGATCGGAATATTTTAAAGGATTGTATACCTGGCTTAATTCCACCTTTCCTATGAATTTTACTACATAAAAGCCAACGAACCGTATTTTTTGCTTTTTATTGATGGTGGTTTTATCTACGAAACTTACTGCTTTTTTTAGGTTTCAAGTCCTGCAAGCAGTGGATAAATAAGAATGCACTGGATTTGGTATATTAATTCCTCATTTCCAAATTCCTTTTCTTATGGAACTTTTCCTTGCAAGGGACTCTTAAAAAAGAGGCGTGCATCCTTCATGATGCCTGATTGAGATGCCTCCTACAAGTGAAATGCACTTCGGGTTAGTCGTGCTTCAAAGTTATATGAAAGTTGCATATGACTTGAAGGAGATTGCATAAACGAATAACCCGCAAGAAAAAAAAAAAAATGAAGGGGCAAGATGTGATATTGAATAAGCACTTTAGTATTAAATAAGGGATTTTTTTTTTTTTTCAAAAAAGAAAGAAGCCTAAAATGGAAATGATCCGAGTTTGTTTAGTTTTCTTTCCCAAAGTCGTCCATATTCCACGTTTATCGGGTCCACTTCAAAAGCATAGTTGTGCCAAGATGCCATCTGACGACACCATATGACAAATATTTTAACGATGAGGACAGAATTAAGATTTTTGTCTTCTTATCATCATCACCGCTGCTCACGGTGACAGACAGGGTCATTCTAAAAAAAAAAAAAATCGAGTTTCTTTTTTAAAAGAAAAAAAAGTGCTTTTTTTTCTTTTTTTTTTATCAACCTTCATATTATTCTACAAATGATCTTGGAGCTCATTGCACCAAGATCATTTCCTGTCATTTACATACCAGGGAACTATACACATGTCGGCATGCTAATAATAATAATAATAATAAAACTTAACTACTATTGGTAAATAAATAAACAAATATTATTTGTTTATTTATTTACCTGATAATGGGAGCAAATGTTTCAGTAATTAAAACAGCAATTTCCTTGAGCATCATTCTGCAATTCTACACAGTTATTGCTAAACATAATCACTTCTGTGGTCTATACACTTCCTTCATCTTTCAGGTAGTTTCCTGAGGTGTCAATGTAGAAGTGAGCATTTTGTTGATGAAAGTAGAGTCTTTGCCGTTGTTTTTAACGCGATCATCTGACACGGAAATTATTCCTTCAGTTTCAGGAGCTGCCTAGACTTGGTAAAACCAAGTCTAGGCAGTATAGTTGGTTTAAGACAATGAAACCAAGCGGTGAATATGTGCAACTGTCATTAAGAGAAAGTTACTGCACGTCAGAATCTTCAATGTTTCAGCATAGCACCCAGAGTTAGTGGTGATACTACTAAGCGTGATTTTTGAATTCAGCTATGAAAAGTAGAGCATGATTTTTTCACTCGAGAGTGAGTGCACTCTTGAACATATTTAGTGATGGAAAACCTTTGATATTTCATAACCAGTCTAATCTGTATCTTATGGAATAGCAAACCTTTAGCATTCCAGAAGCTGCAGTATTCCATTGGACTTCTCTTGCTTTCAAGTTCGCTAGAAAGAAAGTTTGTGGGAAGAAATTCTCAATGAATGCACGCTGTTTCAGCTGCATTAACATTCTTTGCTTTGCGACACTGCTATTATTTCAGACCTGTAATGGTGTGGTATAATTTTGATACTTGTGCTACGCGCTATTTATTATACAGTTCTAACTGTTCAGTATAAACCTGTGGAGTTTTCTCATCACACTTATAGAAAAATACCACGGGGAATTTTATTCAGTTCGATATGAATTTTGGTCATTTCACTGTCGTTGATAATTAAAAATAAATAAATAAATACAATCCAGAGTTAAGAAAGTTGGTCTTTGTGGGTTATTATGTCAATATTTACAAGAGTTACTATTTAATCCTTGGGAGCAGCACAATTTATTATTATTATTATTATTACGTGACACCTCCAGGTAGTCCAAGGGACTCATCGAGGGAGGGCACCTACTCTGTCTCCACCAACTACAACGAACCGCAACTACCATCATCATCATCATCTACGCCAGCGCCATCTACCGTCCACTATCACCAGTAGTATTTTCACAATCACAAACATCCAAACCCACAGCCTTTTGGCTGGAGAGCGGATGCGCTAACCACTCGGCCAACCAGGCTGACACTAAATTTAACTGAGAATGAACGAAGAATCACGTTTTAACTGTCTGCAGTTAATTGAAACTCAATGAATTCTCTAATAAATTCCTTTGATTAGTTAGCTATGATTAAAACTGAAAAAACATTTAAACAACTACAACTGTCTGCCTTATTGCCGAATAACATCTCCGCTTTCTATCCTACAGGGTGGATTTGAATCCAACTCTTTGTGAATTTGTTTAAGTGGTAATTGATCCTTATCTATCCGCACTTGCTTTTTTTGGAAGACCAAAATGGCTTCCGGATTATCTAACCCTTAATTGCATCCACGTTACTGTGCTGTAGGTTTTGTCAACTAAAAATAATAATACATCTGAGTTACTTGTTGACCCCTTACTTCAATGGCATTATTAAAATATGATGTTTAACCAATTCACTGCATCGACGCACATACATACTTTCATTCTTCCTGTAAAGAGGCAAACCGGCTTGAGAATACCCAAATAACCGACATACTGGTTTCAAGCGGTAGTTGTTTCGGCATAATTCCATTCAAACCACCAAGACAATACTTTACTCTCTGCGCCAGTATGATTCTTTCAGCCATTTTGATCATTATGCTTTCGTACTTACATATTTGTGTTACTATGTTTTTCATCGGCTTAGGAATGTATCGCATACCCAAATGATTCAGATCCTTATCCCCGCAAAGGTTACTACCTTGTGAATAAAATTCGTACAGTGCTGATACTGAAGAGAGAAAAGAATGGAAAATTGGAAATTTTACGAAGTATGCTTGCGATATTTGCGTTTCGGCATTGCTCCCAGGCTACTGTGAGAAATGGCTGAAGTCTCAATGCTCATACGAATAGGAAAGTAACAACATATGTTGCTTGAAAGGGATGAAAAAGTTATCCAGCTTGTTTATTCAGGTTAACAGCGGGAAATCAGCGACGAAATCAGCTGGATACACGAGTTAACGACGCGCACGAAGTTTACCAGCACCTGGAAAACTAAACTAGTTGAAGAGGCCTTTTACCAGCGAAGTCCAGTTTAAAAGCTTTAAGAAATTTATTCCGCCTACTGTCAAGTAGGGAAAACAGTCTCTTAAGCAAAGGATGACACGGTTCCAAGCATTTCACACCATATCCATCCTCCCTACTGTCATCAATTTGTGGGAAAGTCTGTAAAATGGCAGCACTGTAGAGAAAAATGGTAGAAATGTGCCTAGAAACTTGCAAACCTTTATTGATTTTTAGTGCCGAAAATCCCCACGTTTAAAAGAAAGCACAGGACTCCTTTAGTGATTTAAGTTTCCAACAGGAATGAAATGTGGTTGGGGTGCGATTATTGGGCTAAAGTGGACATATAATGGTAAGGGATTCCTATTGAAGAAATAATGAGGTTACAAAGAACCAGAAGAGACATTCATTTTATAGGTCGCTTGAATTTCTTAAAAGATATGAGAAAAAAAAAATTCAAAAACAATTTCTTCTATAAGCCCTTTTTGATTGTTGAATTAATATCTTTATCTATAATAAAACAGGTTTATGTTTCATAATTAAGACGGATGTGACGTAATGTTTCCATGGCAACAGTAGGTTTTGTTTAACGTTATCAAGGGTGAAAGAAGTCAGCCATCAGTAGCTGAATGATAAAACTCTCTGCTCATTTGAAATGTTCTGCGTTCGAGTCCAAATAACATCAGAAACATTATTTTCAATTTTGGGGGGAGGGTGGTGAGGGTAAATTTCAGTTATTCGAAATTCTGTCAACCTGTTGTATGTGGAAAAAGAGGACGCACTCACTGATAGCATCATCTAATCGCTCTTCGCTTTCTGCGTTGACTGTTTGATGCATGCACAAAGAGATACGCTGTTTTGAACTGTTATAGTAATTAAATTGCTGTTATCGTTATAAAGCAATGTGGGAGAGAATAGTTTAATAGTTTCATAACGACCGTATGTCAGACATTCAACAAATACTACGGATAAAAGGTAACTGTTATCAGTTATAATGAGCCACCATTAAGATCACATTTACCACCGCATCACTGCCTGCATTTTTAGCATCAAGGGATCCTCGCCCTCCCCCTCTTAAAATATTAAAAATTCATAACAGGCATACGCTATCTAAAAGAAACTGAACCGTTATCATTTTATTCCCAAGCGTGTGCTTCCTAGATAATTGTCTTTAGCCTCGGATGTTTGGCAGCTTGGCATTCCCAGGGGATAGTCTTCCGAGTCAGATCTTTACATGAGGATTGCAAAATATGAATTTTATTTCATTTCCCAAAGAGGTCAGAGCCATGTGATTACACAGAGATGAGCATTTTGAAAAGCACTCTTTCATTACGCCAATACATATATAACATACTTTTGTTATATCTATTCCTACATACCATAGCGCATAAGGGTACCGTGCGGGAATTTCGGATATACCTGAGCACAAAATTTCTTATGCCTAGCTTCGTTTGCAGATTATAAATATTTGTAATGGTCTGGAATTTAAAAAAAAAAGTTTGTAGTACTGTAATTTTTGTAGTTCAAAAAGTACTTTTGAAGTGTTATGATCTTCAAAATATTTCATATATTTTAACAAAAAAAAACATGATTTTCCGAAGAAGCCATCTAGATCATTTTACTTTTCTCTGTTTGTCCGTACTGTATTTTGACGGCAAATCTGCATCAAAATTATTTTCTTATTCCAGTGCAGTTTGAATTTAAGTAACATCGAATAAACTCTGTAACCTTCTTTTCTCGATTTCTAAAAACTGAATGAAGAAAAAAAAAAAAAAGAAGGAACCGATAAACTGATAAACTTAGGAACTAATGTAGAAATGCATTAGTTCTTTTTTGATCCAAAATGATCAGCAATTCAGCAGCGAACTGAGGAAGGGAAAAAATATAAATTTGAAATCAATACCCTAACATTATGATCTGCTATCATGATACTGTGAGTTTGTATTGCGTAATATCCAGAATTTGCTCTTCTGTTCATCTTCTGCAATAAATCTAACCAGCCTTATAAAAAGGGCTATTGTTGAGAATTGGAAGTCATTACCAGAAAGAGACTTTTATCCAAGCATACACTGATATGATTACATTTTATTACAGTGGAAAAGTAAAAAGTATTACAATGCTTCTGGTAAACAGTTCTCTATAACAGGGAATTGGTCATTTGAAAAGTATCGTGTAGCAAAGGGGTTGCTACGCGTGATGGAGGAGGGGGATCTGAAAACTACTAAAGACAATCATAATTTTATGTCACTAGTTTTCAGATCGATGCAACACTGATTTATTCTATCCCCCCCCCCCTCTGCTGAATATAGAAGTCGTTCTTAAAGATTTCTGAAAGCTTAAGATATATTATTGAGTTCACTTTAGCTCCTTTTGAAGAGCCTGCTTTTACATTTTGCTATTTGATTAATAGAGCAACTGAAGAAGTATAAATGCTACGCACAAAGGTGGAAAGATAAAATGCTTATTGCAGTTTGTCTTTCCATCGTTTTCTTGTGTTTTTAGTTGGTCTTTTAATGCTTTTTGTTTTGTTTTAATTTTGCCATTCATTTTTCCGTTTGCTATCAATTCATATTACCGGTTGTAATAATCACTTTTTTGTACATCTCTTCATTCTGATATTATCGAATGTCGAATTCCTTCATTTTAGTTTCCTTTGTTTCATTATTTCCGTATCTCATTGCCCATTTAGTATCCGTATAAACATTTTGGATAAGCTTTTACTACCTGTAGTTTTCTTCTTTCCCCTCCCCCTTTTTTTATTTCCACTATTATATTTCAAATATCTCGTAATTTTATACTATCAAATGCTTTATTAAAGTCTATAAGAGAAAAACTGGACAGTTATATTCTGTCGATTTCTCTTTCTTTCTTCCTTTTTTATTTCATTTTCTTTTTTGTAAATCTATTCATGATCTTGCTGATCTAAAATCATATTCATCATTTAATGTCAGATTCATTTATAATTTTTGAATAAATTTTATAAAGATTTTAACATAATCGGTAAGATATTAATTCCTCTCTATTTATTTGGATCTCTTTTATCTCCTTTATTAAAAATAGCCCTGTAATATTTTGTCTAGTCATTAGCTGTTTGGTTTTTAAAAAATACTTTTCTTAAGAAATTAAGTGAAATATTATTTCTCTTGTTCCATTTTTAACAGTTCATTCTGTAGTTTGTATATTCCGAGGATGTTTTTCTCTTTCTAATTGTTATTAAAATATATATATATATATTTTTTAATTTGTTTTTCTTCCTCCTCATATAATTTTATAAAATGTTCTTCCCAACATTTTGTTCAATTTAGGGGATGTTATATGTTCACATTTTCATTTCTTTGGTTTCTAATTAATCTCCATATTTGATTTTTGTATACGGTTGAAGTCATGTTCGAACATTTTTTTTATTTCCCAGATTTTGAATTCATTTTTTTTTTTTTTTTTTTGAAAATTTTTATACTGTTGTACTTTCCTTCATTTATTTGGTTGAAATATAGATTATTGCTGATTTAGAAAAAAAAAACACAGAATCATATAATATAAATTTTGTGCTTATTTGTTTTCTGCTTTGATGTTTAAAACAGAAAACTTAAACCACATGTAATTGTGAACATAACAGCTAATGGTCGTACCTCATTGGATCCGTATAACATTAAAGTTGATTGAAAATACGAAGTTATCATACTTATTAATGACAGGCTTTTCTTTTAATAAATGTCTTTGTCTTTTCACTTTTTTATACCATTCTTCAATATCATATTGTTTAAGATCCAAATAGAATCTTGTCATTTTCTTTCTCTGTACTCCTTAAAACATTCAAATTCATTATGCTTTAAGGTGAGTACTATGGTCCTACTCCACGTTAGAAACTACTGCAAATGAACTGGAAAATGGCCACGATTCGGTATCACATTTCCAGTCATTAGCTGTGGAGTGTAGAGGGAAAGCTTCCTTTGTGACATGGTTTCTTGTTGTGCGGACCTCCATTTCAGCCGTCTTTTTGATTGCTAGAGAGCCTAGCGTTGATCACGCTGGTCATTTCGTGGCTCGCTGCCCTCTGACTAACTGAACCAATTTCCTTGTCGTAGGTTGACGGGGCGCACATTGATCACAATCAGGTCAACTTGATTCTGCCAGCTCCGTCGCTTGGAGAAGTCTTGAACTACATTTTGACCTTGCTATATTGTCGTGATTTTATTCCTGCTTCAACCTGAATTCGTTGGGCGTAGAGCTCTGTGTGCGTGTGTGTGCGTGTGCGCGCGCGCGTACGCGAGAAATTGTTATTGCTGAAAACTATCTGAAAGTTGTGCTAATGATATTTAGTGAAATCCATTTACTATACTATAATTAAATTTTTTCATGTAATTCTCGTGTTGTAAACACTGAGAGTTTTATAAATAGAAAAAAGAATTTTCTATTACTGTTTTGTATTTAGCACTTTAGCACACACCATAATCATCCTGAGTATTTATTTGTGCACCTTATCTTACATAATTGACAAAGACGAGTGCTGTACTCTCCCACAGTCATTAGCCAATGTTAAAAGGAGATCCAGCTTCAGATCTCTTTAGAATTGTCAAAAACAATTCTGTGAGTGTGACAAGGTGTTCCTTAGAGATGCATAACTTCGTTGCACTGGCAATCATAGAATAATACTTGTTTAAGATGTGGTCATTAAACCGGAATGTTATTTCTTCAAAGTAGAAATACATACTTTTGTATTTGATAGATGTAATTATATTCAACACGGTTTGTCAACCTTCCCGCCCTCGTTTCCAGATTTTTAAATGAATTTCGAAACGTGAAAGACTTGTTAACTGGGTTTACTCTAGAACCACAGATGAGTTAGGAAGAAAGAAGTTTAACAACATTAGATTTCAGTGTCTGAAGTCGTAATTTTCAGTGAATGTAACTGAAGAGACCGGTGTTCAGAAGAATAGAAATTGAGATGAACCGGTTAATTTTATTTAGGATAATACAGCGAGTTTAGAGTCCGACCGTGAATTAATTTTGGCTGACTACTCCAAATATCTTAATATGTTTAAAAGGGAGAGTAACAGAATTTATAAGAAGAGGCCAATTCGGACAACAATTCTCATGGAAATATCTACAGAAAAAGCGCACATCAGCAGAAACGGTACAAGTCTTTGTAGTAGGGAGGAGGATGTCTTGTAAGAAGGAAAGGTGGTCATGGATTAATTTAATTTTACTCGTCTGATTGGTCTAGGCTTTTAGTGAAGGTTTATAAACATCGCTATGTCTCTAAATCTTCATTTTAAATGGATAACTTGTGCAGACGGTTTTGCGACCGAAAGCGTTAAATGCCCCTGAATAGGGCTTTCTGGCATCTCTTGGTTTGCTGGAAGTAAAAACTCTCGCGATATTATCCTATAATTATGCTTGAGTTATACCTAAAGTAGTTCATTATCAGTCATATTTCCCTGCACTGTTCTTCCCGAAAAAGTCTGCTGACATTTTCGGAAAGGACACTTTTCAGATCGCATGCATATCCCAAAATTCACCGAGATACTACAGTGACGTGACGCCAAATTTTTTTCATGTTAAGAAATGGTTTTGTAGGCTACTTAAATTTTTTACACATATGCATAATAGGTTTCGCAAAAGCATTTATTGTTAACTATTTATGAACATTTTCCAACATATAGTGCAATTTAGGATTTCAAATACAAATACAAGTCTCTCCTAAAAAGAAACCAATTCCTCGGGCAAAATTATGGACATCTCCGCCATGCATAATAAAATATACTTTGGAGTTTTACTTTTCCTCACGTATCTTTAGTCCTAAATTATTTCATCGATTCATTCCTGATTTTCAATGCACCCTTTTATCATAAAGTTATCGTAAACTCGCACAGAAGTTTATAAATACTTCATGAACTTTCACATTTCAGTTGCAAAATTTGATCAAGCAAATAACACCTATAAAGGCTTTATGCATTTGCTAAATTCTAGCAGAAGACATTGGTTGGAAATAAATATATAACGCCTCTTGAAACATTAGTTTAAAAGTTTTCTATAACCCAATACACGCTCCAGAAGATGATACTAACGCTTTAATATACGTAGATAAAGAATAAATATGAATCTATTTCTTTTATGTTGTTTTATGTGGCGCATGAATAAATATATTTATGGATGTATTTATAATCCACCTACGATACAACATTATCACGTACGCAGCCAAGAAATAATGTCTTCACGTTTCAAATAAGTGATAAAGAAATCGAAAGTTGTGTCCTAATTATCAGGTGACAAGAAACTGGCGGAGTGAATAGTAAGATAATCACAGAGCAGAGATGTCACAGAGAGAAATGATTACAAAACTTAATAAACATTCTTCGTAAAGTAATATTGCAACTCAAAAGGATGAGAAAAACAGAGAAAATAAAGCTTTTATTTGATAGAGATATGAGCAGTAAAATTTGTGATTAAAAGAAGAATAAATCCCGGTCATCTTGGTTTGATTAAATGAAATGTGGCATATTTAATCGCGGTTTCTGAATAATGAACTTTTGAAAGTTAATCATCCTAACATTAGAAAAGGGGAAAAATAGTTCTTTATATTGTTTGCTGTGTACTTTATCGCAAAGATATAACAAGTAATTATAGGAGAGAGACTGCCTAGAGCACTGAAGGAAAAAGGAGTATAGAAATTGAGTCTCACGTGAGACCTCTGTGAGTGCAGTCTTTGGGAGGAGACATTTTTCAACTTTGCCCCAGCCATCAAGATGCCTTGCTAGCATTTGACTTATATTTATGACGCTAATTATTAACACCCTATTGTCTCAGGTGTACACACTTAAACACATCAGACTTCGGGAGTTTAATTTGAATATGACTGAAATCAAATATTTGCGAAAGTTTACGTACTAAAATCGAAGGAAATGCGCATTATTGTTTTCTTATTATACTTCAAAAGTTTTATAAACTTTATTTCTTGATTTAAGGTTTTGTTCTCGAATCTTAAATTCTATCATGCATATAAACATCTTGTAAGTCTACTTTTTTTGGTGAACTTGTAACATGGGGAGTAACTTGAAATTACTAATTCATGACACATTTTTAATTGCAAAAGTAAGAGTGAATTCCATTCAAGGACGTAGGTGATACAAAATATAAACATCATAGATTTATTTTATACATAATCAGCTTGCTTTTTTGGGCAGTTAGCACGCGATGTGTCCCGTTGCTGTTGTGGTCATCGCAGAGCCCCTTTTGGATGGCGTCACCAATGCAGTCATTACCTTTTCAAATGTAAGAAGTCAGTCGATTCCAAATCGAGAGTGTAGGGAGAATCGGGAGGCTTCCAGAGCCACATGTTCGATTCCATAAGGTCAGTGCGGTTCGGGAAGTTTGTGGTGGGAATCGTTCATCAGTAGAGCATCTGACACCTCCATTGCATCTCTTGAGGTAGTGGTATTTAAGCTTATCATGAAATGATAATGTTTGCTAGCTGCATGAAGCAATCTACTAAAATGACCCTAAAAAAAAAAGTTGCTATCATCTTACGTGCACTTGGGGTCATCTTGAACTTTTTTTTTTAAATGTTGCTCCTACCCACGTAAGATTAGTAGCATACCTAAAGTATAACCTGTTGGGTTAAGGATTTTTTTATATTTTTATCACTTATATTGTATTTTTAATTTTCTGTTTACATAGTCCGGAAACCTGCTCTAGAGACCAAACATGGAACTTTTTTTGAAGCCACTTCAGGCCTTCAATAAACGGGGGCGGTAGTCTCATACCGGCCGATGAAATTCACCGCTCATCTAAAGACAATCACAAACAACTGTGCTCACTGCAGAATTCGAATCCGCACTCTGTTAACCACTCGGCCAACCAGATTGGCTTTTTACTGAGAGGGTACGTGAAACACTTTCATTTCATTGAATCCGTTTTAACTCCGGGAAGTAGCAGAATACCTGCCGCTCCATACTTGGAAACATTGGCCGTTTTACTAAAATTATCACTGATTCAGATTCAACCCCAAAGTCCTTGCCCTCTTCATGGCACAGTTGAAGGTTGATAGCGATATACAGCTATGCATTTTTTTTATGATAATCTACTGCTTAAATAAAATAAACAGTCTTTTTCGTCACCGGGAGCTTTCAGCATTGGGTAATGAAAATCATGTACCACCTAAAGATGTTCACAATTATCCATACCATAGCCGGATTTCAATATGCAACTAACTCGGTGACAAAGCAGCACAGATACTATTTACTTGTCCAACCAACTAGCAGATGTTTGCTGGTTGAACAAGTGGATAGTGTTTTACTAGCTCCAGAGAGTCATGGACAATGTCCCATACGATGTCACGCGAAGGATGAACTGTTTGCTTCAATCTGTTAAAGAGTCATAGACCTGTCTGTCCTCACTGTTACATCAGTGTTATCGATATGCTGGAATGATGTGCACAACGATCCGCTCCGTTCATTTCATTATACTAGTCTGATCATTCTTTCTTGGCATCAGAGTTGAATTTCCATTCTCGCTTCTTCCTTCAGTAGGCTTGCATTTCTCAATTAATATTAAGTCACTGTGAGAAGAATCTAAGGGCGGGTTTGAGCGCTAGCTACAAGTACGTTTATTAAGTAAATGTACTAGGCAACAGTACTCAAAACTGAGTTACAACATCTTACATTAGAAGGAATTAAAATGAGAAACCATTATTTTTATTAATCTCACAAATCCATCCTTCCATTCTTTAAACTTAAATATCTTTAATGTCACTAATTTTGCTTGATTTTAATTGATTTTTCTTGTTTTCTATATTCAGCGATGGTATTTGATTTATTTGGAGAATAGCAAAGGTGAGGAACAACTCGGCTTTCTTGTTTATTATGCGTTAGTAGTCTCAAATCTTTAATGCCTCTATTAAAAAGGGATGTAAGAAAACACGTGTGTGAAAGATAATTTAAAAGCATTATCCGTCACTGCAAACACTGTCCAGACATGCGAAATGTGATTAATATTAGTTGACTCTGCACTTTTCATATTGACTTACCTGAACACAATCACTTTGTTGACACTGGGATTAACTTGGTATTTGACTTTCTTCTGATAATACTGTTCTTTCAAAGTGCGTATTTAAATTCTGAACAGAACAGGCAATCATAAATTATCGCAATTTAAAATATAAAATAAAGATCCAATAGACTTCATTTCGGCGATGTAAAACATTATTTAAATTAAGGGGATCCTTTCTGGATTAAAATGCTCAAAAGGTGTAATGCTTACAATGCTAGTTAAGTATGCTTTAGCAAACAACCAGCGCATTACCCCCCCCCCCATACAATTAACGATTTGGAAACTTGAAACTTCAATCTAAATTAATCACCATACTTTGCATTCTTCCTATTTAAAAGTAATCTGTAAAGGCATTTTAAATGTATGATCCGATTATTTTCTATGAAAGGACTTATGAGGACTAAGTCTTTCCTCATTTTCTTCATAGCCTTTTCCAAACAGTAATCTGTCACTTTGCACGGTGTGTGTTTAATTAGGCGAAAGAAAAGTTTTCACTGAAATCACTAAACTGATTTACCCTTAACTAATTTCGCCTTAGCCTGTCTCTTCAGTGTCCCTATCTAACTAAGATGAAAGGTGTTCTTTCTTTTTTTTTATGCGATCAGAAAGGATTTTTTATGCATTTTTTTATGATAATCCCATCTACGAAAAGACAGACCTGTCTGATCAGCATGTGTTGATTCTCTGTCTCTATGCTTATGAAAATATATGGAGAAGCTGGATTAGTTACATTATTTTTTGCATTATTTCTGCTGCAGTCAAAAAAAAAAAAAAAAAAAATATCGTGCTCTAATTTTATCTCCTAGTATTCCAGATTTCCGCCGGAAATTAATATTAGTAAGACCGAAGGAAAAATCCGGAAAATTCGGATTTTCATCCTTCCAGATAAACCGGTCTGTGAACATAAAATAGTAAGGGGAGTGTCACTTTGACTCGTAAGAGTGGTCCGGATCTAAGGTAAATTGCTTCAAGGGAGAATCTGACCTTAAGGACAGAAAAATCAAGTACCTGAATTTGGATATTAGTTTGGAAAGCGATCAAAGGGATATACATACTAATTGGATCTCCTATAACAACCAGTAACCAGGTCTCCAATGTTTCATATGCAAATTGCAACTAGAAAGGCTGTGCTGACATTTCTTTGAAAAATCTAAGCTTAAAAGGCAATTTTAAGTCGATAATTATTTGCTAATTATCCTTAAAAATATAATCCCTTGTTAGCTATTGCTCAACAAGAATCAACTGTTCTTGTTCCGACAAAAGGAAATATGCCAAAATGAGTAGATGAATGTCAATTTTTAAGACAATAAACGGGTTCCAATGGATTATAGGCCCACAATAATAATTTCTGGTAATGTTGCAAACATGAAAATTAAACTAGCTATCTTAAAACTTTGAGATTGCCAGTGCGTCTAATAATAAATTCAATTAGGAACTTTCACTATATTTTACCTACCTCGAGTTGGTTAGGTTCGATTAAGACTACAGCTAAATTAACTGAGTCTGTAAGGTGTTTGTTTATGTCCGTTAATTGCGTGTATTCCTCAGCCAGTTTGCCTGTTTTGTGATGAAAAAATTGCAAGGACCAGTGTTTCCGATTGCAAAATTCTGCTATATCTCTGTAACACTGGCCAACTCAGTTGAAAATTTCATTCTGAAAGTTCTTCTCGTCCTAGATGGAATTCGAACTCACTGGTTTTCATCTGAAGGGGAAATGGCGCATAGTCCATTTCCCCTTCAGATGAAAACTGCGTTGCAAACGTACTCTATTAGAGCCAGTGCATTGCCACTGGCTTTAAGGTTTTGGTCCTTTGTCATTTTCTTCCTGTCCTAAAGGAGCAACAAACGCGGGGCATACTGGCTCCAATCTGAGCGCCCAGTATTACTACCTGTCATTATAGCCATTATTACTTTATTGTGTGGCAGATAAACTTGGCATTGGTTTAATTATATTTCCAAATGTTACTAGATTGCAAGGACATTTAAGATTCCAGGTCTTTCTTGTGGCAGCATTTCAAACTTGATTGCTTTTGATCCGAAACTAGTATAATTAAATTTTATCCCCAACGTACCCATTCTTAAAAATATTTGGCTCTTGCTTGGTGTTTAGGGTAATATGAGTTCTGATCAGCCCATTAAATACTTGCTCTTCCTTAATTGAATATTCTCGAATCACCTCAGCTAGAAGTTAGCAGATACCCTCAATGCGATCCTCGGTGTTTCCCAGTGTAGAAGAAAAAACGACATTGTTTGTTTATTAAATTATTGTTGTCAGAAATGTAATTTCTCTTCAACGTCAGTTAGGGTTAAATTACTTAGAGATGCAACTCTTCATGCTCCACTACAGAAGGCTAAGAAAAATATGTAATCGAATGAATTTGATCTGATAAACGACGACATGGTACATTCATGGCAACAAAAAGAACATCAGAAAGGGAAAGTGGATTGTTTTATCCTGATTAATTAGCCATTTAGTCATGTGTAACGCTAATTATAACTCGAATGGAAGTGAAATTCGATTAGGATGAGAAGTACAATGAAAGCTATCATTAAGAAACCAAAAAAAAAAAAAAGCCATTATGATTAGTTGGAATCGGGCGAAATAAATCGGGTTGAGGAAATTATATACACATGTTACCGCAGTTTAATCTCAATCAACAAGTTCGCAGTCCATGCGGAGTAAACCCGCACATAAATCCTTGCACGAAAGCAACTAGTTCCCGTGAGTTAAAATCCATTAAAGGATGCAGTTATTTTAGATATTAAATTTGTATTATTGCAGTGCCTCACCTGCTTACCTATGCAAACAGCCATTAATGAGGTTATCATAAATCCTTTAATCTTCTCAGGTCGTCTCGTTTGGAATGGTCGTCACAGCGAAATAATGTTCGTCCATTGCAGCAATAAACGGAAATATAAACTTCCTTACTCTTTGAAGTGCAGCGCCCAGGCAAACATTTACATACAGTCACAGTTAATATAAATACTCTGCTTCCAAGTGGCTTCGTTATAAGCTTAAGGTTCCCAAATTATTGTAATAAATTACGGAAGCACATTCGTTATTCAAACATCATCTCATTATGTGCTGTGATTAATGAAAATCCTTCGCTTATCTTGTGGTGATTTACGAAATTGCCCTTCTTTCGTTTATTCAGTGAAAGTATGTTAGCGTTTTTTTTCCTTTTCACGTGACCTTTGATCGACAACATCTTTCTAGTATTCAGTTTCGCCTGGAAATAGGAGACGTTGACCACGTTTATTTACCGTGAACTGGGGCGGAAAGAAACCTCAGCTAGTTGAATTAAAACGTGTTGCAAAAATCGATTAACAGCTCCTAGTCGGTATCAGAATCGATTAATCGATTTCCTAAGCTGGTGGGATTATTTCTGGACGTTTTCAATTTCACCTGTAACGTTGTCCCATCATGGCTGACCAGACAGTACCCGGGAAGTGATCGATTAGTAAGAAACTATATTTGTTATCGATTATTTATTGTGACCATTATCGAGATCCGATTGTCAAAATAGTTGTTAAAAAAACTACAGAGAGCTGCAAGTTCTATATTAAATTGAAATGTTGGATGTACTCATCGCAGCTGCAAATCTCAAGCTGATCGCTTTTATTAAATCCTCCTGTTAGAAATGGCAGATTTCTCGCCATCAGTGATTTGCGCAATGTGTCTCGATTAGATTTAGTAGTAGTTTTGACATATAATGTTAACAGTAAAAGTAGACAAATCAAAAGTTTATTGACTGAAAAGTTTGATTCACATAGTAAGCTTGGCTACCAACTTATTGCTAGCAACAAACAAACAAAATCGCATCTGGGGAAGAAAAAAAGAGTTATTTACAGAATTCTGTGTGTAATGTTGCCGATATGTCCGAAGAAAATCAAATAGTCTGCTGCATTTTTCGATATATTTCTGAAAAATTTATTTAACACTTGAAGAGGAAGATTTCAGTTTAAAATTTCATGACCAAACCGTTGGATATAATCCAAGACTATTTATTATTTTATTGTTGAGTTCGACATCAAAAACGGATTATCACTCATGGAACTTTAAAAAAAAATTGATGTTAATATTGCTCCTTCTGAAAATGGCATTTATTTTTTCATCTTTTAAATTCCGTATCTATTTAATTTGGTTGGTCACTTACTATTCCATTTTTTGAGATTCAGCAGGTGTCTATTAGTGTGTGTAGGTAAGGAGGGAGGGAGGCGATCTAAGCCCTATATCTAACACGGATGCACAATCTGTTGCAGTGATACAATTCGTCACATTCGAAAATTCTGTCGAGATTGCAGAGTGTTTAAAAAAAAAAAAACTTAATGTCATTTAAAAATTGCCTTATTTTGAATACCTTAAATAATGAAGACTTTTAAATAATACTTTAAATAATGAGGGCATTTTAAATACACTGCATTAATCCCGTTTTATTTTAGATGGAATTTTTTTAAAAGAATTACATTTTGGAAATCGGTTGGCAGCCAGTCGCTACCCCTGGTCATCGAGCATAGCTGGGGTTAGGGTTATTATCGATGCTTTGTAAGACCTAAGGGCCAGAGTAAGGGCTGATAAGTACAGCTCTCATTACCTTAATCCTATCACTCTAATTGTCTGAAATAATGGAAGTTCTATGGTTGATTTTCTTTAGTTGAGGGATTAAGAACCCAAAGATCGCCTAACTCGGGAAACGGGGCAAGAAATACCTTAAAAGAAAAAGTTTTTCTAGTAGGCGACTAGAGTGGGCCTCCTTTATAAAAAGTTTTTTTTTTTTTTTTTTAAACGTTATGGAGCATGTAACATGTGCAGATCTGTGCTGCGCGGTCAGCACAGGAAGTCCCAGAAACATTTTTTTAAAATCCTTAATTACTGCAAATATATATATTTTTACTATACCTTACATTATTAAATATACGTGGATATATTTAAAACTATCTTATATATGTAATATTGTAATATTTTTATCTCTCCGTATTAATTTATAATTAATTCTTCATTTTCTGTCTTAAGTTTGAATTCCAGTTATTTATGTATTATTGTTTTTACTCACCATGTGATAAAAATAAGTGTCACCCAAATAAAATAAAGTTTAAGAAATACTCTCCATTGAATAGACTTTTATGACATCTACTTCTTGACAGTGCGCTGTTTGATTCGTATTATGATAAGGCGAACTCACTTTTGTAATAAAGTTCTACAATAATAATAAGTTGGTGTTGAATTGTTCACCTGTTCGCTATAAAATTCTAAATTTGTTTTCATTCTGGAAAGGAAGAAAAAAATGTAGTTTTTGATCAGTGTACTGGAAAATATCTATACAAAAAGCCCATAATTGTATCTTATGTGCAACTACCCCATTTTTTTTTTCTTTCACGCTTTTGCTGCATGGTTTCTTGCACGATTTAAATCCAGTTGTTGCATATGTTTTCCAAGTCTCGTATGCAAATTTTTTATGGAACCATGACCCGATAAACGTGCACAGATGTGCAATATTTAACATTTTGGTTCAGTACGCGCCCTGATGCCTTTCATATCTTTATTTATTAATTCAAACTTTATATTTTATGCAGGATCTTGTCTATATTTTGCTTACTGTGTGAAGAAGTGAATTTTGTTTAAAATAAACGAGAGATTTGTTAAAAATAAATACTTAAACGTTAGCCTTATTTAGGCATTTACTTTTAAAATAGCAAAAGATTCTTGTTAAGCTTATTCTCGCTGGTTTGTCTCTGGGGGTACTTTGAGTACCATAAAAAGGGAAAGCATTGATGCAGTTAACGCATGTTTTATCATATGCAATGAAACGTGCCTCCCACACACACCAAAAAAAAAAAAACGAAGTCGTGAAATCTTGAAGTTTATTTGAATTTTTTTTACCCCTTTTCTGGTTTTGAAAAATTTATTTCATGACAATAAATGATTCTTGAAACCAGGAGTGGAAAATATCGTCACATTTGAAATAATTAAGCAAAAATTTGATGCATGAACGAAATCTGATAGTAAATACTTCTTGCAATGTCGTTAGAGAACACAGAGGAAATTTTCGGACGCATGAGGATCCTGTTTCTTGATGATAATCTAAGGATACCAAAAGAACATTCCTATATCACTGCAAAATTGTGATATTTCCTTTCCATTTACCTTTAAACGGGTAGGAGAACTTGGATGAAGAATTAAAATAACATAACGATCGAATAAACCCAGAAATCAATGTCCAAGAAATTTGAAACGTAAAATCATAAACTGTTATGCGAGTGACGTAAAATCTAGAAGTGACAACATCCATGAATTAAGAAATTTGTCCATGAAAGTAGTAAAAATGGGAAAAAAGTGACAAAATTCCTAATCTTGAGCGTAAATGACGCACACAGTGACAAAAACCGATATCCCAAAATACAAGACTCAAAATTCAGTAGAAAAGATATTTAATATACATTTTTTTTTTTTTTGGCATAATACTAGAATAATGGGGTTAATCGTAAAGTAACAAAGCTGGAGACGGATATTTTGAAACAGATGCTGCTCATAAAGTCTTTCGATTAAAAATAAAGGGAGCGGGAAGCTTATGTGGCGCTTTAACTAGTATTACTTTTACAAAAATAGCTTACAGCATTTGACCACAAACAGCATGGCCTACATGACAAAGCAGACACAGTACACTCGACTGAGGAAAGAAAATAAGAACCTTCAATTGCTCCCTTTAAATTTCCTTATGAATGTTTCTTCATTTTCTTTATGTTTATTTATGTTTCTAAGCGGAGCAAAATGTTCGAATTTTACTTCTTCTTCACTCTTTTCATCCACAGCATGGCAAATGACATTGTGCAAAGTGTAATTTATTTCACGACAGTCCACCCACAAATGCTTGAGCACTATAGTAGATATGAAGTCTAGACTTGTATTATGTCTAGACGACATAGTTTCCCATATCGTTTGATTCCGATGCTTTCTTTTATTAAGTATTATTTTTGTAGTATTCCCTTCATAGAAATCACGACGCCAAGTAAACGATGTCACTTCCACAGTCAGTAAAAGATTCTCATAAAAAAATAATAATAATAAAAAATAGCCATTTTTTGCTTCGAGGTAAAAAAAAAGCTTTTTATTATTCTTATATAGCCTGCAACAAATGACTGATAATACTTATTTTAAACTGCAAAAAGTACATATTATTTGTCATTTATTGTAGACTATGTAACGATAATTAAAAGATTTTTTCGAAGCAAAAATGTTTTTTTTTTTTTTTTAATGATCCGTATTTAGTCTCTAAAGTAAGGTTTTAGCATTATCTAACCCTTAATCCACTCACTTAATATAATGTACTATTCAGTTTACAGATCTCAAATGTACACTGAAAAAAATCAAACATTACAATGACGGATATCTGAGATATGTTAATACCATTTGGATTTAAATAGCATTGGGAGGAGGGGGGTGAATTAAGAGAGATAGTTGCTTTTCACACTTCCAACCATATGATAGTAGCGCCTCCCTATTGAAAACCACTGGTCTAGATCGGCGACAACCGATCATAATTTGGCAACTGCCAAAATGCCTTTTGTTTTTGATATTACTGAGTATTGGTGTGTGCTGCGCGCATATATATTTCTATAAATAAATGTATGCATTTATATAATAATATAGAATAGCTGATGTTGATATATTGCTGGCCTATCTTCGTTTCAAGTCTCTCTATTTCCCTTATATCGAGGGTGCTTCGTGCAAACTTTTCAAAGGGTCACGCTTACAATTTCTTAAGTGAATAGTCTTGTCCCATGTATGCACTTTCCTGTTCCGCCTAGCAATGTAATGAAAGCTACATACAGGCGATGTGAATCGATATAATGTAAGTAATATTTCTTCGTGCTATCTTTAAAAACCCTCGGGCTCGCTTCATTCGCATGGCATTAACTACACACTTCTACTCCAGCTGGATGCACGATCGGTCGAACCACTCAGCCGTCAAAGATGCGCTAAGTCGGTTATGAACGCGTGACTTGGGACGAGTCCTACCTCGTTACTGAAATCAAGTCGCTGATACTACGGCAGAGGCGTCGTGCCGCCGTCACCAAAGAGGTGCCAACTATATGGGTGGGTCCCGCGTGTCCGCTCGAGATATTCATCTCGAGGACCGCTATCCTTGAGGACGATATTAAGAATGCGTCAATGACCGCGCGAGACGGTCCTCCACAAACTCCATAGTGGCGGACTGGCGAAATGGGAGCCACTTAACATAGAAATGGAAACTATGACGATTCCGGCAGCACTTAAGACTTTTGCTTCCTACTGTGGATGTTCTCCTTAACCCTCCTCTTACAGATGATGATACCGCTGGTTGTCTTGCCCTATTCTATGGAAGATCACGTGATATGCCTGCTCTAGGCCTGGCGCTAGGGTGGATATGTAAGCAAGTTTGCAGGGATTTTCTTTGTGTAGAAAAGGGGAAAAAATTGCATCACAGTCATTTTCCCAAACGTGTGTCTAAGCTCGAACGTGTCCAAAGGACACGTGTTCGTATCGCTCGAGGAATGTACTGACCATGTGTCGCCTTAGTTGTATTCCCGAGCTTGAAGAAATGAGGGTTCATTTCTACAAAGACCGAATTAAGCCATTACAACCTCATCTGGCTCTTGGAAGATGTCAACACAAACATTTGATAGTAGCTTCAAAAAGTGATATTAATGGAACCGAGTTTTTTTTTTTTTTTTCATTAAAAACTTGCGAAAAATGCTTATACCTGTCGCGTCACTCTGGCTTTCCCAAACTATGTGTCACCACACACGCCGTATTGCGGAAATAACTTTCTTCACACCTAAGAAAAAGAATGCTGAAATGTGTGAGAAAGCAATTTTTTATGTCGTCGTTTTATTTAACCAAAGGGATATACACGCCAAAGAAACTAGTTCACACTGTTGAATAGACCAGGTGTCAAAACATCTCCAGACAGGTTTTACATTTGAGTATTCAGGTGTGAGAAATCAAACTGCTTTGTCGTTTTGGATAAGTCAATTTTTAAAAACCGCTGGCGTCGTCAATGGTTTTTGACATACGCCTTCTCTATACCAGCGGTCATGCTGTAAGAGATAAATTTCCTGTACGATACCATCACCCTGCTTCTTGGAATCCTGCAGCAGCATGAGAACAGCAGCAAAATTTAGTCTCTAGTGGGGGGGAGGGGAGTCTTGGATTAACTAAACCCTTACCTAAGTTAAGGTTCTGTAGGATTCCAGCCTTTCATGGATCGTTACTCATTACTAAATGCAAGGCGGCGGTTGAAGTGATATAGAAATTATATTTATGGCTTCGTTTAGTTATTTCTCACATTACCACCAAGAAAAATCATTGCAGTACATATTAAACTGCATCTGCTGTTCGGTTGAAATAAGGTGTTCTTTATTACAGTTTTATGCAGAACGTATTTTTATGCTTATAACTGAACACTATTGTTGAAGGTTTTCTTAGCCACCCGTGCGATGATAAACATTGTGTATATTTATCAGTTTTTACTTTTCATGAACCGAATGCTACATGAAAATGCCTGTTATGTGTTTAGATGAGGGATATTTGGTAACACTTATTAAAAAAAAAAGGGGGGGGGGTGTTTTAGTGCTGCTATTATTCAAAATTCTTAAGTTACTATTCAGTGTTCTCATGGTCCTTCTGATTATAATATTTTAAATCTCTCATTATGCCTGAAATATATACAGTTTTTTTTAATCTATGCATTTACGCATCTAAATTCTTTTCTGTAAAAAGTGCATGCATTCTTCAACAATTATATATCAGCGAGCTTATAACTGAAGCTCAGAGGCCTACTTAGAGTGAAAAGAGCGAACTTTTTAATTGGCAAAATTTCTATGCCATTATTTTCGGCTATTCGAAAATTGGTAAATGTTTGAACTAAGTTAAGGGGATAATAAATCCTGTATTATTTTACAGCCGGGTACGAAACTCGAAGATCGAAATCCATCGAAATCTAAGAGTTTCATGCCGAAGAACTATCGGCGAGTCCAAGCGTAAGTCATCACTTGGGTAGTACAACACTAGGCAGCTCGTGTCAAAAGTGGAGCAAGCTCCGTCACTATCCTTAATATTTTCTCATAATGTAAAACGCAACTCCTAGGAGATGCGTAAACCGGTCTGGGTGGTGACCTCTCCTCATAATGTAAAACAGTAATACATCTCCTAGGATCTACGTTTTACATTATGAGAAAATATTAAGGATAGTGACGGAGCTTGCTCCACTTTTGACACAAGCTGCCTAGTGTTGTACTACCCAAGTGATGACTTACGCTTAGACTCGCCGATAGTTCTTCGGAATGAAACTCTTAGATTTCGATGGATTTCAATCTCTGAGTTTCGTACCCGGCTGTTAAATAAAATAATATGGGATTTATTATCCCCTTAACTTAATTTATGTCGCCGGAAAACTAGCCTTTTGGCTCTTTATCGTAAAAATGTTTGAATTATTATCGAGGAATAACAACTGCTTGTGATATCCTGACAAAAAGCCATGAATACGTCTTTATTAACGGAAATTAATAATGTTTCCCCCCCCCCCTGAATAAGACATCTGAGCGTTATCGTGTTCAAAGATGTAGGAACTGCACCATAAAATTTCCACAATGTAGGATGTGCGTAGGATCCAGCACATGCGTATAGTACCTAATGGTTATCATATGCACTACGACCAGCATACCAAATCCATATCACGAGAAGCGACCCACATCATTACATGACCACTATTAGATGTCATCGTTGAGACAACACATTCAGGTTTGAAATATTCTAAGCCATGTTCATACATGTCTTAGAATATTTCCTGTCGCGTATTCACGAAGCCCTTTGGTAAGACCTGGGTTCGATTCCCGTCAGTGACGTGAGGAACCTCTATATGGTCTCTTTCGACGAAAGGTGAGTTAGCTGGTCTCATACAACGGTCGGGTTTTTCGTCCCCCAGAACAGGCAAACCATCCCCGTAAACACACACACACACACGGACTACAGTCAGAAATACTAGACTGCTATTAGGGGATGCAGCAAGGGGTGTATTGAAATGACTTCAGAGTGAATCGCTGATCTCCTTTATAGGCCAATTAATTTGCATATTGCATAACTCTCATTTTATTTCCCAGCAATTGGAGGAGATTTCGATTTTTTTTTTTTTTTTGTAGGACAGTGTATATTTCTTTCTTTCCTCTTTTTTTTTTCCCCTACGCACACAAACTTTGTGCAGATAGTAGCCGATGCTGCCCATTACGATACCCATAATAGATCCTGTGAAAGGTGATATTTAAGAATGGGGAGAGATCTCTACTCAGAAATGGGGATGTAGAGATTTGATGTCAATTATTTTCGTCTCTCTGTTTTTCCTTGAACTGTGCGTTATCGCTCGTGTATTTCGCTTCAACTCTCGATCTTGGAGGGCAAAGCACAAATTTTTTATTTATTTATTTTTATTATTGTCAACAGCAATAATGGACAGTTTTTTGTTAGGAGTGAAAAGAAAAACTAAAGAGGCGGTTCAGTGGTGATGCAGATAAATCATATTCGTTAAGAATATGACCCGTTCAGTCAATCTTATATAATATTCATTTTTACAAGTTTGATTATTTGTAAGAGAAACGAGCTCATATCTTGATATGTTAGCAAACATGAGAGCCGAAGCTAAAATGTGAAATGAAATTGAATTTTTCAAGAGAAAGCTCAGATTTTTTTTTATTTTCTGAAAGAGAACTGTGTGCGTACTCCTCTCATCACTGATTGTATCACAGATTTAGTATTGTGTGAAGTAGTATATTAGAATTTTAATTATAAATTGTGAAAAAAATTAATTAGGTGCATGCATGCGATGATTTTATTTCTCACTTTGAATAAAAATATCTTCAGTAATACCAAAATGGTAGTTTAACTGGGACTAAATGGTTACCTCTCCCGTGAAGAATTACTATATTAAAAACTTGATTTCTAATGCGTTTAGAGTAATCTTAAATTCACCTTATATCCTTTCTCAGGTTAATTTATTGAATTTGAACAAGGGAAAGCAAAAGATCATCCTTATAAGATTATCAAAAAGTGCGAGCCGAAAAGTCGTGCACCACTGATCTGAAACAACCCACATCTTCTCTTTACTTGACTGCTCGCGAAATTAGTGCAACCAGTTGATTTGAATCGCTGCTGTCGTTTAACCTGTAAAGTACATTTTGAATTAAGAATCTTTAAGAAAGGATTCTTCTTTTCTATTGCTTCAATGAACCACTTTGAATATTTGTCTTAAATTAGAGGGAAAACAACCTAGTATTCCGCTAGGAACTTTGCTGAATGAGGAACTTCTAAGGGACATAAAAAAAAAAATATATAAGATATCACTCCAGAAGTAGGGCTCTGTTTTTTTTCAGACCGCAGAGAGTAGGAACGATCAGGAATTCCTGGGAGGGAATTTAATTAGACCACGTTAATTGCAATACGAAAAGAAGCCCGATGGGCTGTCAGTAGTGTGTGTGGCAATTAGGACAAGCAGCACCGGACTGTTCTATCAAGGAACGTATCGACGAGTCGATGGGGAAATAAAACTGCCAGTTAGCTAAGAAGTGGCTTACTGAAGACAGATCAACTAAAAGCGTTAGTATTTTCATAGGTGATTATACTATTGCATAATTGGTGCTGATATACAAAGGGACTAAATATGCAAAGAAAAAGGCACAACCTCTCTCGATATCTACAGAAAAATGACAATGATAACTCAAGTTTTAACTTTTGCTGCATTTGGAAATCCATCGAAGCCACAGAGGAAATATTTCATGTATATAGTTAGAATTAATATACTAATACTGGGCTTTTTAAAAACTTTGCTAATGTGCGATCATTGCATACTAAGCATTCATAAATGTTCTAAACAAATCGTCTAATGTGTATCTTAATTCCAAAGGGAACAGGCTGAGCTCTTTTAGCCCTGACTAAATTTTAGAAAATCATGGGAAAAGCTTGTCTTCACCTTTAGCCCATCACCAAAAGTTGAGCCCTTGGCTATCGATTTTTAGAGACATCAGCCGAGAGAGTACGGTAGACAGTTGCCACCGGCTCGCGATTCTAAATCCTAACACTCCTAGTTATCTAAAATACTGTTCGACTTCATCAGTTTTATTTTAGATGCAAGGTTAAAAATTCGGGTTTCAGAGGAGGGGGGGGGGACCTACTTGCTTGCGCCAAAGATCGACTAACTCAAGAGCCCTGGGGGGGGGGGGGGTAAATGGCCAGAAGAGTTCCTTTAGTCGAGGACTAGAATTCGAACCTGTCTATCTTCCGACGATCTAGCATTATGCTACAAGAAATGTTGATACAAGGTTATACTTGCCCCTAGCAAACATTCATTAATTTCATAATTTTAATTATACAGTATATATAAAATTACAAAACTAATTTAAAATGAGAGTGGACATGTCGGTCCACAGCTGTGCATAGTTAATTTTATCCATTTTATTTCATATAATATTTTTTTCGTATTCAGAAAGGATTTCAATAAATAGGGTTTTTATTATTGCCTAGAAAATTCCATGTAAATAATGTAATTTACACGTAACACGCCAAAAGGATTTCGCAGTTTTGTAGAATGGAATGTGCAGTGGTTCGATTGCGATCCGTTCGTTCAGCAGTTCTTTCATATCCTATAAGGTAGTGTTTCTCAAACTTCAGATATCCGCGTACCCTTTCTTAAATTTTCATTATTATCAAGTACCTCCTAATTAATTAATTTTTTAAAAAATAATTAATTGATTAAAATTAATGAATTAAAATTAATATTAATTCATTATCTATTTTATTTGAATTTATATGTTCATGTAAACAAAAAATATGATTTATTTTTAAATTTTGGTTCTCTAGAGATGTCAGACGACACACTCATCAATTTCATTTGATCCAGATGCAATATCAACGTTTTCTTGTTGCTTACAGCTACTTGTATTTGCTATATTGCTCTCTTTTGGAGGTTTTATAAATCCAATCTTTAACCAATGATCCACACGTAAGAATTTGAAAGCTAAAAAAAATACTCTATTTACTCGAATATAACTAACTTTTTTTCCCAAAATTAAAGCTAAAAAATCGGGTTGCGAGATACGTGTGGGAATTTTCGGAAACTAAAGTTTTCAGAAAAAAACTGAAGATGGTGCGACTTACCAAGAAGCTCCTACTCGCTATCACTACTTTTGGCATCGAGAACAGTTTTCTTTGTGTGCCTCGTCAAAGTCATCTACCCAAATAGCGTCATCTTCTTTCCCATTATTTCAAGCAAAAATTACCAGTAATTTACAAGACTTGAGATACGTAGAGCAGCGAAGAACTGCATGTGATTGGTGCGGTACAAAAGATCGCGCGAACCAAAGACAAATTAGCATTTCAACAGCTGAGTTGAAATGCTAATTCCCTTCAACCGAATTCCGTAATATCTGAAACACATTCACTATATATTTCTTAGTTTTAACACGCTAACGACGGGGTGGTGTCAAGCAAAACCATATGTTTTACCGGCAACATATGGTTTTGCTTGGTCTATATGGCAGTTTCTGTTGGAGAGGGGGATGTGATTCATTAGTCAGTGCCGTTTTATCCCGGTTGTCTCTAATTGCACTGTTTATTGAAAAATATAATGACTCCTTTAATTATGCATAGCCGAAAATTGCCACGTACCCCCTAACTACCTTTCGCCTACCCCCGGGGGTACGCGTACCACACTTTGAGAAACACTGGAGATTCCATATGATGTTTTTAGGCCAATAGGTCCATCAAAACTAAATGAAGGCACTACCAAGGGAAATAATGTGGTCAAAATCACATTTTGTTATTGCTTTTTTCTCTTGTCGATCAGCATTAAAATTTTGAAATGGCCCGTGGTGGCTCACACTATCCTCCCAAATGAAGAATAAGTTTTTTTTTTTTTTTTTAACACTCTCACAAACATAAAGTAGGTCCAAAAGATAGCAGCACTACCGTACTTTCTCCTGAAAAAAACTTGTTCATTAATAGTTAATAAACTATCAGCGATGGCTTGAATAATGTAGATTAGCTGCTTGCCTTTCTTCACAAGTTAGGATTAAGGAAGCTTTGCCTACTCCCTTTTAATCTAGATGATAGAGGATTTATTTTTACACTTTCTCATATACTGTTGTATAAAAGAATTTTACGCTTTGACTGCCACAAATATACAGTAAGATTTTTCTGTCTGTATTTTGGTATGAATTACATTTTAGATGAAAAGTGGAGATAAGTCCCCATATATATCTTTGCAAATCACAAAATGGACTAGATATTCGCTTTTAGATTATTTTGAAACAGTTTTCAGTCTTCTGAGCTATTGTCTTATCACTGTATCTAGTTTTGCTCTGTGGTCCATTGGTGATCATCTTGTTTAAGAACTTTGCAGTAAAAGTCACGGTAGATTGTTTTATCAATTGTATTCCCTTAACTAAAACATTTGACTAAGGTAAATTTTGCTGAAAAGCCAATAAGGAGAGAGAGAGAGAGAGGGAGAGAGAGCCCTGGTTGTTAGTCAACTCATAGCGCTTTGACGTTTTCGGTGGACTGCCTGACAAACATATTCCACTTTTCACTTTCTTTGCTGATAAAGATGCGTAGTTGTCCCCTGCTTTTTTTTTTTTTTTTTCATTTATAGATAGACCTATTCGTTCATGTTCATTTCATACTAAGCACGAATTTAGAATTTTCATCGAAATGCAAATTATTATTGATTGCCAACTGCAGAGACCACACGTTAGCAAATAAAGTATCAGGTTGTTAAAAGTAAAACTGTTACAGCAGCTGTTGGAACAACTCAAAATGTCTATGAAATTATAAGATGCTTTGAGTTGCTCTATCATTTACTGTATTGTTTCACTTCATGCCATCTTACATAATAAATTTCCCAAATTGGAAAAAGAAAATTCTTCATCCCGGTAATATTAGTATTTCAAAACTATTTACTAGATTACTCTGATAATTTCGGAAGCTAAAAATAGCTGGGTTTGTCTTAGATACTAAGAAATTACATATTTAAACATATACTTAAGACATTGAAATAATAGCAGTGGGGCATTCTGTCTAGCGGCAAAAACACTGGGATGTCTGTAATTATTTACGACTACTGAACTGTCATCCTCATATAAACGTATAATTTACCGGTATACCAGATTCTTTGAATATGAAAGAAATAAAATTGCATGAAATTCTTGTATGCAGTTGGGTTCTTGAGGAGCGATAGCCTCTTGGTGTGGATAATTATCTTTCCAATAAACAAGGTCTTTGCTGTTAAGCAGTGGCCACTTGGAATGTGCTTTCTTGCCCGATGCAGGCGTATCTCTTCTTTGCTACTGTTGACAGTACTCTACTTAGAAGACATCGCACATTCCTCATGTCAGGCATCATTCTATCGCTTCCGTAACGCAGTCGAGTGAAATGACAAAAATCTGCTCTTTGATTGGAAAAGATCTGGTTCGAAACTTGTCACTTACACGAGAAACATTTTTCTAATTACAAATAAAAGTGATTTTCAACTCTAAGGTGAGTTAGCTGATCTCATATGGAGGTGGAAAGATATGTTCTCCTTCATAACTTTGCTGCTTTTTATCTCTCAGAAAGACAACCGTTCCATGAATATACATAATAAGTATAGCTGACCCCCCTCCCCCTCAGCATTTAGTAACCTGAGTATAGGGAACATTTAGGTGCGATGTTAGGGACCGGTGATTTAGATTTACAAGGATTCCTTAAAGTAGCACCTAATTTAGGGGCTGAAAAATATTGTGAGCCTGATAAATGGAAGATGCCTGGCATCCATTTCATCTCTTGAAATGGAGTTTACCTGAGGAAAGTACAATTAGATTCACATTCCCCTGTAATAACCAACAAAAAAAAATACTGTTCCCACACACACACACACACACACACACGTTTTTTGTCATAAAAAAGATTAATTTTAGACATTTCCTCTTGTCGCCGTTTTAATGTAAATACATGGAGATTTGCCTCTAAAATTCACATATGAATTCATTTTTCTTCTGTAACTTATGAATATTATATATAATTATTAGTTACTATATTTGCAATCACAAGCAAAAATAGTAACTGCATTCCGCTTCTATTCAACGATTTTTCAATTTTTCAACAAATACGATTCTAATGTGCAAAATTCCAAATGTTTTTAAAAAAACTGATTTGGTCTCTTCACAATGTTCTAAACACAGTCTAGATCACAAAATGTTACATTTTCAATCCCCCCCCCCACCTCTCATTCTCCAAAGAGCCACATGATTCTCCTATTTCGTTTAAAACGCTTTCATTTCATTAATTACTCAACAGGGGTGGAATCCATTTCTGTTATACCAGCAACACCATCAACAGAAGATTGCTAAGCAGACATTCTCAATGACCCACGTGAAAAATTGTTACTCGAACTAACTAATCAGGCAAATTACTAGATCCAAAAAAAGTACAATGTACGAAGTTGGCAACGTATGTTCTGAGACACCTTTCACTGTTCATTGGTACCGAAGAGTGATCCATTCTTGCACCTATGGAAAAAAGCCACCGCTTCTATCAGACTGGGACGTAAAATTATCGATCTACTGTACAGGCTATAGCGTTATAAATCCTGGAGATTGGGGGTACAAAAATGGGGAATGGAACGGATATCGCAAGACGCCATCCAGTAAATATAAAGCGGGATGTTTCTTGTACAAATTTTGCGTGTTCAAGATCATTATCCGAAAATTGTAGCGTGTGTGTGATTACTTATCATACCTCAGCGAAAGCCGTACCGTTTCTCAGTCACGTAAATGTTCGTGTTGTGTGCAGATTACAACCAATAAGGCATACGGTTTGCTGGAGAACGTGTATGTTTGTTCACGTGCAGTTCTCTTCTTAAATGAAGACGTTTGGACTGACATTTGAACGCTGACAGTTTTATCAACAGGATCTTTAATAACTTTGTGATATAGGATTAGTCGCTTGTTTTTTGCCCTTCCCCCTCATTCTCGCGCATGGATTAAATGATAAACTTCACACAGTTGACAGACGGTTGGATTTCGTGACATTTTAAGGTGACTGCTAATGATGTTTTGTGGCCTCTGTTTCCTTTCGACGTAGTCGATTGTGCTTAAATTATCCTGACGGACACATACAACCACCATGCGTCATTTTCTCACTACCCAGTGCATTTGGATTTAGAAAGTAAACGCCCATTGATACTTTCTTGTTGCTACATGTCACCGATTTACATAAGCGTTTATAGACGGCTACAGATAATTTTTTTCTGTTGTTTTATTATAACCATCTCTCTCTCCAGGAAATGTTTTCAAGAGTTGATTGAAGCTTACGCACACACACACACACACACACACACACACACACACACACACACACACACACACACACACACACACACACACACACACACACACACACACACACACACACACACACACATATAGTCGAATTATGATAACGCACGTTTAGATACAACAAAAAAGTTTGCAAAGCAATAACTTGAATCCAAAACTGATCCAGGCAGGATCATTTTACTTGGATCATTTCTAAAAGCTTAGAAATGTCTTGTCTCCGAGTGAGGGTAATGTGTCATGCTTTTTAGATGTTAATCTTGGTAAAATCCTTACGAAGACATATTACTAAAGTAGAAACGAAAGTTCTAATAAGCGAGCATGTGTATGTCCAGCGCAATGCTCCGTTTATATGAAGGTGTGTTACTTAAACGAAAGGCAATAGATAAGCGCGAGATTACATTCACGGGGATGTTATTATTATCCCTACTTAGAGATTAAAATAATTAGTGTCCAAGAGTAACTCTAGTGCGTGCTACGTCTCGCATATTGAACTTGAGTCTCACTGGCTTAGTGAAAAATGTTTTTAACAAAAATGAAAATTGTTTAACAGTTTTGTTTTCTTCATTGTTAAATATGAAGTTTCATCAAAATGTTTTTTTTTTCCTCTCGAGTTATTTCATGTAGAAAATGAATGGACAAACGAATAGACAAAAAAAGAAACTAATAGGCGTAGTTCGCTTGTGAACACGCCTATAAAAAGACTTCGTGTTATGAATTGGTCTGCAGAAGCTTATGTCTTAGTTGGCCATTACAGTTTGCTGTAATTAGCGCAGTGAAATGGAGCACAGAATTCGATTTTCTGCGGTTGTTGAAGTAGCGTAAATAACCACCGGAGGACGTAGTTATACAAATATATTTCTAATAGCTTTTTTTGCAGAAGTAAATCGCATATTTTGACGATTAAATATAACATAAAAAACACACCATACTCCCATAAGCATACTTATTGTATGCGAAAAATTTTCCGAGTTAAAACACCTATTTATGAAATCTAGCATAGTTTTTTTTTTCTTACTCTTTCGATCACTGTAGAATAATCATAACTAACTCAAAATCGGTGTAAAATCCTTACGAAGACATATACTAAAGTAGAAACGAAAGTTCTAATAAGCGAGCATGTGTATGTCCAGCGTAACCTCTAGAAATACCTTTAGTAAAAACGTCATAACGGAGGAGGGGGCGGGGGAGACGAACTACTCATTCTTAATGCGGGTGTAACTGTATTATAATCCATGACATCACATGATGCCGCTAACAGAAACCAGCTCTCTTGGCAGTATATACAGAATTTTGTCCTTTGTTTTAGAACCCAACATTATAGATTTTCAAGTTCTCCAATACTGATAAAAGCATTTCCTTGTATAATCGGAGATAAAATTTGCCACACACACACACACACACATGTTGGACAATTGAATATGCATTCCTACTAATGTACAGATGATACTGCACATAAATCATTTCTAGTTTTTGTCATTATTAGAGTTAACGTTATTTATTTATTTTATTTATTTATTATTATTATTATTTTTTTTTTGTAAATCTAATTTCTGTCTCTAATTTCAGTTTCCTATCACATGGTATTGTAGATCCCGAATATTAAAATTGCTTATCTGAGGGCGTTACGAAAGAAATGCCCCCCCCCCCTCTCCAATTCGATTTGAACCCGGTAGAAATCTTTACTCATCACTAATTAAAGTGATAGCAGCAGTCTCTTACTAGTGTTATCCAAAACATTGAGTGGCACTGCGATCGATCACATGAGCGCTGCACACACACACACACACACACACACACACACACACACACACACACACAAAGTAGCTCAAAATGGCCGCTGTTATAGATGCGTGTACGAAGCAGAGAATGGTGATTGAATTCCTTACTTCGGAAAATATGAAAATTCATATCTTTCTGAAAATTGTGTGGGGAACAATTCTGTTGATGCGAGCACAGTTATGCTGGGTCAGACGCTGAGGTTCTCCTTCTCCGTGACAACCACTGACCTCACACCACACCACATTTCGCACAAAGAATGAAACTGCAACATTTAGCTAGACGAATGATTTCTTGCATCATTAATAACGTTGCTGCTATATTCATCCTTTCTTTATATTGAAGGCTACCGTATGTTTTCTAAAAATCTGCGAAGTCAGTCCAGCATCTTTTGCTTTCCCTTTAAATTTCTTGAAGATTGATCGATTTATGGTCTACATCTGATTTAGTTTCGCTGAATAAAAATTCGATCTGTTTTGTAATTTTTTAAATTCAAAAACTTTGACAGTTTGAGCACTTTACAGTGTGTGTTAAGGTTACACCTAATTGCAAAACATTTACCGAGCTATCTGTTTGTGTTCTGATTTGTTTTAACTGGGACTGGGTGTGGTTCGCCTGTCAGTATTGAAATCTAAAGAGATTGGTTTCTTATCGCATTAATCATGCAGTCCGTTGAACATTGTCAAAATGAAAAGTGCCCATTTCAATAATTTTAACAATTGGTTGTAGTTCACGTAGTAATTTGCATTTATCTACCGTGATTATTTTCTCTTATGATGTATAAAACCGTTTGATGAGATCCTTTGACATTACACAGAGTCATCTAAAAGAAGAATTGAACATTAAGTGCACACCGGTTTGAAATCCATCGAACTATGCACAGTTTTTATTTCCATTAGGAAGAAGTGGAATCAATGCTTTGACAGTTCGTGTATTTACAATAGAACTCCTCCCACTGGAAGCGTCCCGTTGTAAATGCACTGATTGCAAAGCAACGTTTCAAATTCTTCATGAATGATTTATTTCTTCACAACCTTCTCTATAAAGATATTTTAGGTGGGAAGTAGAAAAATACACGAATCGGAGCTTAAAAACAAACGCATTATTGTAGACTGCGATCTGTTAAGAAATAGATGAACTTCAAGAGTAATGTTATCCTGCAACCGAGGATCATTTTATTATGCTCAACCCTAGGTATATCTTAGACATTTCAGAAAAATCATTCATTTTAATGTAACTGTTTGCAGTAACAAATAGCAGAAACTGCAGGTTTCGATAAAACAGACTGAAATAGTTAGGATGTTGTCTTTTCAAAATACGTCGCTCCATGCATTATTTTTTTACCCAAGTCAATGCAGTCTGGATTAGAATTTAAGTGGATTGAGTGAGTGGGAAATACTTTATTCCCATCACAGAAAAGGCTTTTGATCTCTTGTTTTCCAGATATTTCTTCATACAACATTCCCTTGTGTATGTGGTACACCTGGATATGTTGGTAAATATGTGTGCAGCTGCCTATTGAGTTCGAGATTAACAGTCTTTGTTACTAAAACGTATTTCAGCAATCCATCAACAGTTCTACCTCATTTAATCCACTGCCGAATCTGTCTATGGCACTTTGCGATAGTCCCCTTAATACGTATATAACGATAAATACTTGGTTGCATATTTTACATATATGTTGCATGGCTTGTATACACAGGTGTTTCCAATATTTTTGTCCACCATTTCTATAAGAGATGCTGTTAAATATCAACACGTCTGTTACATTCATTACATATACTGTTTATACAGTAGAATAGTAGTACGTATTAGATCTGAATAATTTACCGTTAGGAGTGATTAATAATTGTCGTTGTCTATAATTTTAGCAATACAGATTATTTTAAAATTAATAAGCAGGTTTTAAATGCTTGATATTTTTATAATCGTTACTTATTCTTCTGTTTCGATTTACTGGTAATTGTTATTCTTCGAAGGTGCCGATTTTTAAAGAGGAATGAGCAATGGCATCCGTGATATTGAAGTGGGCGTAAATAAAAGATTTATTTTCCCCCCACTACATTATGAGAGTTATCTTTTAGATCAATAAGCAAGGTATATTACATATTACAATACATATTACAATAGGATTAGTCGTTTACGATGGTATTACTCATCGTACTGGAAAGTATTAGCTGAAAACAGGATTTGATGTATTAATATTGATGCCACTGTGTTTCGCTAAACACATAAGCAAGTTGGAGTCGGTATGTCTATCCTTCTCTCTGTATACTCGCATAACAGAACCATTGTGACTAGGTGCATTTTAATGATTTAGAACAGCGATGCATACTTCGATAAGTCGCATACGATCACTAGGTCACATAATATGCTCTCAAGCATTCAATTTCTTTGAATAAAAAAAAAAGTACAAATGATTTCGGCTAGTCTAATTTTTAATCTATAATAAATATGAATGGAACATTTTTTTTTTTTTCATTTTATTTAACGCACTCGAATTGCATTTCCGCGAATATAATTTATCATCATTTCCTCATATGTGCCCTCAATGGGTATACAGGATACCATGATAATGGAGAATTACATAATTAAGTTTGCATTACATTATTACTAGCTTCCTGTTAACAGTTTTCTTCCAAATGAACCTGCTATTTGTTCTCAAATACGTCACATCTAACATTTCGGTCTTCTCAGGCATTACTAAATTGCACCAGTCTTCCTCCAGGCCTTCCTTTCCTCCCTACACCTTTGTCATATACCTACAGGACAAAAGCTGCACGGCTCACAGCTGACTTACATGAGACTTCTACCAAATTCTAATGTAAAACATTTGATAGCAGTGCAACTTAACAACGTACATAATTGTACCTAATTTTCAAATACCCTCTAATGACTTTGAGTAGTATGACTTCTCCATTTCAGTGAAATTTCGCAATATTGGAATTCTACTCTCTTCCTCCACGAAAGTAATGATGTTGACCAGTGCCGCGCCGTGGGTAGGAGGCGCCCCATAAAATAAGTTTCCATGAAAAATTTTACTTTGTTAAAAGTACAAAACAGTTCTAATCCATGCATAAAAATTAATTTCATTTAACAGTAGTATAACATTGTAATCACTAAAATTCATTAATAAGGAATTTTTAATCCAACCAGAACAAGAAGAAATATATAAATAAATCTCTTATCGAAAATTATTTATTTTCTAGACGTTTACCCCACGTAACAATTAACTAAAATGAAACAATTTAACTGATTTTCAAACTTAGCAAAATTATAATAGACGCACTTACTTTATGAACAATAATTCAAATTCACAAAAAAATGTACTAAACAACAATAAATATATTTTATAAAGCGAAAGTCAACTGCACAGTAACACTGTAACGCACAAAATGAAATAATGCAAAATACATTAAAAAAAAGTACCAAGAAAGGGGCAATTACAGTATGTGTAAACAAACCTACATCATCGAAAGAGTTTTATAGCTCATAAATAACGTATGTTTATTAATTTAAGTCAAGCCGCGTCAGCCTGACGCGCCGATAAGAACGCCGATAGTCTACCCGGCATATGTACGGGATTTTCAGCTATAGTTCCTCAGCAGCGACCCGTATATATACGGGATAATCGGTTAAGAAGAAAATAATAGATAAATTTCTTTTAAAAAAATGAAAATTATTCACCTACACAACAAAAATAACAGTCATTTACAATTTATTTTTTTAAAAAATATATAATGTTTTTCGTGAAAACTAGAGATTCAATTAAAATCAAAAATTATTTTGGTTGGTAAATTTTACCGCCCTCTTTATTTTAAAGTCACACCAAATGCTTACTGTCGAAAAAAAAAAAAAAATCAATTATATTATAGTTTCTCACCTTCCAAATTTGCAGAACAATGTCACTGTTTCAGGCACAATCACACATCCACGAAGGGCAAAGCACAGCGTAAGAATGAATTCACGGTCTATCTTAAACTAATAATTTCCACTAAAAATATAATAAACAATCGAGAATATTTATACAATTTTCGCTGAGTCGATGCATTCTCTATGGAATAAAATCTGTGGTAATAATGATAACGTTTCACTTGAAACTAATTATAATGAAACTGGTGGTGTACTAAGTTAAAAATATTGTTAGATTATTAAGAATTCATAATAATTTTACTGATTTTAAATTTCGTTTTATTGCATTAACTATAATTTGTAATTGTGTAATTTATATAGTACGATATAATTCAAGAATAAGAAAATTTATATATATATATATATATATATATATATATATATATATATATATTATTATTATTATTATTATTTCCTGTGATGAAATAGCGCCCTTGTGCGGGGCACAATCTGCACAAACGCACGGCGCGGCCCTGATGTTGACTAATCTTCCAAGGTGCGAAAGATTAACACTTTTCAATTTCTGTAAAACTGGATAAAGTAAGCCGGGTTAATTACGAAATGCACCTTTCGCATGATTGTTTCAAATCATTTCCATACTTATTACCTATTAGTAGCAAAGTTTTCGTTAAATGTAAAAATTTCTACCATTTTCGTTTCTAAGCTCGATTTTGAAAATAAGGTTTTTTGAAAATAAGTTTTTTTAAAAATAGTTTAAACTAAAATAGCATTCTTAATTTCATTATATTATAATACTGTACTGTAATTTTTAAATAAATAAAATAAAAATTAGCGGTTAATGTTATCAATGAGCGTAACTTGTTTATTAAACTGCATCAAGAAGTTTTAGTGCTATGTTTCAGCGTCTAAGTATGATAAGATTTATGATAATAATGCGACATGCCGTTGTTACACCTCTTCCCATATAGTAAATTGTAATCGACATCATCATTAACCTTGGCCAAATCAATAACACAAAGAACCTTTGCAGCCTGCGTAGATATTGAAAATGATGCAAGGTTCGCATCATTCCTGACGTCTGGCTAAATTATTATAAGAATAAATCGAGAGAAATTTCTCTCAACACGAACATACAGGAACGCTTAAAGTTTTGCTCACTGCCTTTTGACAGTATTACATGACGATGACGAATTTCTTTGCTCATCACCATCATCTCCATCATCCCGAGTGAGAAATCCCAGCATCCCAGAGATAATCGACGGAGATCTTACGGACAAATGACACTGTCGGAAAGCCTACACGATCGCTTCCTTCCCTCTGTGTCTTCCAATAAATGTTTCTTTTGCTTCCTCCTTTACACCCCCCCCCTCCTCTTCATCCGTTTTCCCTCTCCCCTCTATGTTTTCCTATACCATTCCCAAAGCAATTTTCAGCCAACTGTTCAACAGAAGTTTCGCATTAGTATAAATGAAACCAGCCAGCCAAGCTGAGTAGACACTTGCATGAAGTTTTGAATGGCTTTTATTGATTTTCTCAGCATGTGCTGGTTATCGTGTGAACGTGGCACCGTGACGACGCCATGCGTGCACCCACTTGAATGACAGGCAGATAAAGTTACAGAATGGGTGAATTTCCTCACTGTCACCGCAGTGAGGGAGGGGGGGAGAAAGAACTAAACAGGTTGCGTCATGGTTAAAAATGGTAATAAATTTCGATATCTTTGGCTTTTCTGAGGTAGCGAATAAAGAGGGAAACCTGATGATTATATCCCCCCCCCCAACCTATAATTGATAAATTCGGTGTCATTGATGAATCAAAACCTTATTTCTGCCTGCCCAAAACTGAACTGATTTTATCCGACATCAGAGTATTTGCATCTTTTAGATATGACTCTAGTACTTTATTATTGGATTTCTTTTGTTTGCGTTTTATTTCTTCTCCGAACTTACAAAAGCTTCTCTTGTAAGTAACCTCGCTACACCTCGTTTGCGACCATAAATCATATGAGCTGTGTGGATAAGAATAATGATGTATACTGAAATTATGGTAGACTCACGCTTACTAGCACTTGTGGTAATGAGAAATGGCTGGGAAAGGGGGAAAAATGGGCGCAGATAGGCAGATCTTAGGTAGACAAAAGGCATGAATTACAAGATTTTTTTTTTTTTTATCACAATCTGCAGTAGTAATAGACTTGAGATTACCCCCACAGTATACATTAACACACAAATATTGATTTAATTTTATTGAATTCGAAGCCTTCCCAAAATGGAAAAAGAAGAAATGTGCACGCTCGTGGGCTCCAGGAAATTACAGACAGTTATCCAAGAAATCACAAACCCCTAGAGTGGGACATTTGAAATAAACATTAACGTTACGGAAATCAAATTGAGAAACTGTCAATAATAATAATAATACGGTACGATTTCCTCAACTTTCCAATTCCAATGCGTATCCCACCAATGCAAGACCTGTTATTTTCGAAAACGCTATGCTGCGCTACATTTAAACTAGGACTGCTCACGAAGTGTGTTAGTTCTGAGCACAGTCGCATCGAATTTATGGCGCTCTCTGCTGCCCATAAAAATCGCTTTCTTTTCATATTCTTTATTTTTATGTTATTGTATGTGTGTGTATTTTGCTTTGATAGTTTGAAAGAACTATTCTTTATTTTTCTTTAAATTACTGTAACGTTTATTTTAATTCTAACATATACAACTCAATATTTTAAATATTTAAATTTTCTAAAATTCCAAAGATATATTATTGAAACGTTCTATTTCATACTATAATTAGCTATATTATGAAAATAAACTCTCCTGGCCTCGATATCAGCATGCTGGTTGAAGGAGGCTGGTTCTACATAAGGAACAAAACAATGTCTAAAATTAATTATGTGGTTGGCTGTTAAATTCACTTGTTACCTATCAAAACCTGCAAAAGTGGTCATGATGTCCGATTTGAAACAGATTTATGGTACAAGAACCTGTTGAGAAATTTGAATGTAGTAATTCAATTTTTCTTTGATGTGCTCAACAGACATGCATGAAAAACTGCACAGATATCCATGTCCAATCTTTTTTGATTGTTTTGACGACTTTCCAAGATCATTACTAATTTCCTTAAGTGTTCTATTTATCATAATTTTGAAAATAAAATAAACGAGCTATTTAAACAGCATTAGAGTTCGTGATTTAAAACATCCACTCGTTTACATCTTTGCAAAGGTTACGGTTACTAATAAATCTCATAAATATCTTGACAACCAGGTGATGTACGTTAATCCTTTTTATTTCTTTCAACAAGATTGGCACGTTGCCCATTATTGTTTAGCTGCACGTGCGTTTGTAGATGCCGAACTTCCTCTCAAGAGAATTGAAAGACGTGGGTCAGCGATTGACTTGCGTCACGCTTTCGTGATCCACGTGCATGTGATTATTGGTTATGGGCGCTTGGAAGGAACAAGTACATCGAATGGGGGTCATAGGTTTATAAGCAGTCTCGTCTCTAAAACCTGAAGGTCTAACAACTTCACTGATCTTTAGAGGCGTATGTTTGTAGCCACTTGACAGACGGGTAAAAAGACTGTACCCCCCCCCCCCCCCCACACACACACACTTTCTCTCTGTGTAAGTGAATAATAAAGATGTAGCAGAGTTTACAATAAACCTCTGTAACCCTAGTCAAATACAGTAATTATCGACGTAATTCTGCTAATTCCATAAGTTTATGGAGTTATGTTAATTCTTATACACTGTAATTGAAACCTTGGTCAAATAATAATGGCAACTTATACGCAGCGACTTAAGCTCTTCCTATTATTTAGAATCAGTGCTTAAATAGTAAAACTTGGTATAAATCTTTCAGTCAGTTTGTTTTCTAATGGACACAACATATTTCCAACATTTTACATGATGTTACTTCTTAACGCGTTACAACTTTGAAATAAAAGAATAACCAAACGTAGCTTCTATGAACTAAAGCGATGGCATTTGGCTGTCAGTCTCGAAATTTTTAATCACACCTCGCGCATTCCGCCAAGCATATATATATTCATGCAGTTTCCACGTCAAAACTTTTGCCTAACATTAATGAAACATTTAAAGGAGTGATGTTGGGTGGGAAAGGGAAATTCTGCGTATGTGTTCTTGGAAATATTATATTTTCCCCTTAACGTGATAGTATGAGTGTGTCTGTAACGTATTAGGAAGAACGACTTAACATGACCTTCTCCCTCGAGTGGAAGAAGTTCAGGGCTGTATTCTCATAATGACGGGAGGAATCTTTATACGGACTTTTTTAATTGAAGATGAGTTCGTGATTTAAATCCTCCTGTTTCCGGTCTCAAACGGAAATAGGAGGATTTTTCTCTAGGAAATTGATTTTTCTTCCGAAAAACAGAATTTTGCCAAAGAACATAATAGCATCATTTCGAATCACGACCGAAGCAACGAAGACTATGAAGCCAGTGTTTTTATGTTCTACTAATTGCGCGTGTTCTTCGGGCAGGTTTGCTTCTTTTGTAGAAGGAAGAGTTCTAGTTTTCGGGGGGAAAAATAATAATACACAAGGTTGTTTTTAAAATATTCTTTATAATAAAACTGTATCGCGCATCTCCCCCTCTGTTTTACACACACACTTAGCGACTACCGCATGGCGCAATCAAGAACACCATATGCCATTTAGCTAGAAAATCTGGATTCGAATCCGGTTTAAGATTTCAAGAGCATTTATAAAATCTTGAAGCCTTACCCACCACTGTGGCATGATGTGTGAGAAAGAATTGTTCGGAAATGTTTTATTTCCCCCCCCCCCCCATAAAACAAACCTAGACATTGCACTTAGTCAACTACAGATACTTTTTTTTTTTAATCGCTAAGAGTCATTTTATCCTTTCATGCAGTTCGATAGACTGAACTGGTCGATAGAAGAACCAGTTTCATCTGTCTAAAGGTTCGTTTCGCCCTTGAAGCACTGAGTGGGCTTATTTATATACTCTACAAAAGAAAGAAGAAGAGCCTGTGTAGCTCAGTGGATGTGGCGTTTGCATACCACAGCGCTTGGCCGCACGAAGGAAGACTTGGTTTCGAGTCTAGTCGGCGACTAGAAGAAATTTTTTCAAGCCTTTTTTCGACCGGTTCCCGAGTAAGTCGATCTCTGGCACGGGCAAGCGGGGTTTTCCTCCCGGAAACTCAAGAAAATCGACCGTAGAACCCACATTATTTCAGACATTAAATATATTGTGTTAGGGTTAGGGACCACGAGATGGCGGCACATTTGAGCCGTCTCTCTTCACTGTGTACCGCTTAATTAGTGATAGCCTTGGGCCATCTATCTCTGATTGGTACCAGTGGAAATTGAACTGCCCACTCAGTCTCCAAAAGTTAGATAGGGCTAAATGGCCTCGCCTACTCTCGTATACGGGAATAAAAAGGCGTTAGCTGATTTTTTTTTTTTTTTTTTTTTTGACAAAAGAAAGAAAGAGATATCTTCGTAGCAGGGTTTTGCATCCTATAAAACAGCAAACTGCCTGAAGAACATACGCAGTTTACCACGCCATATCTACACTGGCCTCTCATAATCTTAAAATCGCAAACCGAGTCCCACGTTTGACGCACTGTATAATATTAGAGCAAGTGTCACCAACTCGTTTTCTTCGCGTCCCAAGCCTAGTGACCAAATCCATAAACAAATATGCTAAGAGGAAAGGGGAGGATAAACAATGAATAATCTCTTGAGGTTCTAGAAAACCTCTTAGCATAATAAACATCAAATTAATATTATTTCAAAAAATAATTTTATTTTATTTCTGAATAATTACAAAACATTTTTGTTGGACTATTATCATTAACCGGACACCTTTCTTTAAACCCAATAACTGACAGTGCACTCCACTCATTCACGATCCAAGCAAAATATTTAGTCTCCCCATTCCCTCCTAACCGCACTTCTAATGATATCTTGTTCTCTCCGCTCCAGTTATGTATTAAAAAATTCTCCGGTATGTAGTCTGTTTGTGTAAGACTTGTGATTATCGATCTATAGATAATCTGTTGTATAGAATAGGGGATTTCTTCTGTAGAACTCCTTGAGCAACTTACATGTTTGCACAATATTCCCTCTCAGTTCATCAAACAATGTTTTGTAATTCACGAACCTTCAAGATAATTTCGCGCCTATGAAATACTTCGTATTCTATCTTGATCACCTGCCTCTGAATCCTCTCCACCACTTCCTCATCCCCCACGAAATCCAAGCGTCCAAATCTAAGCATATTAGTCCAAAATGTAGACGTATGAACACCGTATTTAAAAAAAAAAAAAAAAAAAAAAAAAAAAAAAACAGCTAACGCCTTTTTATTCCCGTATATACGGGAGTAGGCGAGGCCATTTAGCCCTATCTAACTTTTGGAGACTGAGTGGGCAGTTCAATCTCCACTGGTACCCAATCAGAGACAGATGGCCCAAGGCTATCACTAATTAAGCGGTACGCAGTGAAGAGAGACGGCTCAAATGTGCCGCCATCTCGTGGTCTCTAACCCTAACAGAATATATTTAATGTCTGAAATAATGTGGGTTCTACGGTCGATTTTCTTGAGTTTACAGGACGAAAAACCCGAGTTTCCGGGAGGAAAAACCTGCTTGCCCGTGCCAGAGATCGACTAACTCGGGAACCGGTCGAAAAAAGGCTTAGAAAAATTTCCTCTAGTCGCCGACTAGACTCGAAACCAAGACTTCCTTCGTGCGGCCTAGCGCGGTGGTGTGCAAAGGCCACATCCACTGAGCTACACAGGCTCTTCACCGTATTTTAAAGAGGGAAAATTATTTCTTTGTATCTACTTGTCAGTGATTGTTAACATCCAGTGCCGACTCTTAGTATTATGCCGACGTTTCGGGTATGCCCATTACCGCCAACCGTATACCTACCGTACTCCAGCACAATACAAATATGCCAATATGAGATCAAATTTTTAAATATCGTATCTCGAAATAAGAGAACTTTCAGAGACGAGAACTTTTTATTGAGCTGTATTCAAATTATTATTCACAGAGCAAGAAAAATCTGTGTTCGCGGTCCCCCATTTGATGATCCTTGCTGTAGTACGCCAAAATAAATATTCACATAGACGCGAGAAAAGAATGTTTGTTCATCATTTAATATTCTCTACAGAACTTAAAATGAGAATTTTAGTTTACGAAGAAGAATGTACGTCTTTGCTGCATTTAATCTTCGTTTGGCAATGTGGGTATAATAATATCGTATTCTTTCACATGTATAATTGCAAAAGTGCGTCCTTTTAAAGGGTATATCTCTCCCTCCCCCTATAATGCTAATTTGTCATTCTTTGTCGATTTGATTAATTTCAGCATTGAATCATTATTATTATTATTATTATTTAGTTCTAGTCGATAGCACACACACACGCACGCACACATATATAAGGCAAAGAGTTCATTTCAAAACAGTAAGGCCTGGTGATGGAGAAAATTACACAACGAACCCCCTCCACACACACACACACACACACCATGAAGTCCTTGGACACCGCCTTAGGAAAACACTGCGAATGTAACTACAGCACAGAGTGGAAGTACTAAAACCTTTTTTTTCCCCCTTTCCATTATCAATTGCAGTATTAAACGACATGATGCGTTAAGTTAGACTTGAAGCCTGAAAAAGATCAGTTAACTTTTGTCAGAACGGAAGAGTTACGTAAACATCACGTGCATTATAGATAGGAATAGAGCAACGTAGATGGACTGAATTACAAAAGCTTTGGTATGATGCTATCCAAATCCACATAAAGGGTAGCCTGTAGTTATGGATCTCTGAACGTACTGATTTATTTGCTGCAACAAGCTGAATACGTGGAAATGCTTTCATTTCGACTACTGTGAGCATTTCCTCGTAGCGTTTAGTTTCCTTCCGATCTCCCTTTCCACGGAAGTTATTACCGAGTTCGACAGAATGGTCTGAACACCCCTAATTTCAGCAACGTTTCGCTCAGAAGTTTATACCCTGATTAAATGCGAAGACATTATAGCCAATTCCTAATCATAGTTACTGCTTATAACATGATAGTTATCGGTGTTTTAAGGATGTTCCTTCACTGATTTGTCCAAGCGTGTCCGTGTTCTTGCGAATCATGAATAAGTTTAAATTTTGTGTCTCCAAGAAAATGCAATAAGATGATCCCATTACACTAGAAAGTAATGGGATCATCTTATGTGTGGCAATTTTGACACACATTTTTGTGTGTCAAAATTGCCAATGTCAAAGTTCGTTCCTCTTATCGATTTCGGTTCTTTATGTTGATGTATGCTGTTTGTGCACAGTACAAGAACATTCTGCTAGCTTACTCGCATGTTCATAGCGACGGATCCGTTAATAAACCATACGTTTTCAGTGTGGTATTTACTGAGCATGTATTTAGCAAATGCCAGTTGTGGCGTTTTTAGTCCGTTTTGCCCCCCCCCCCCCCCCCCCAGCTAGAATAACAAACCTTTCTGATAATGACATTGTTCTAGCTGAAAAGTTAGAAAAAATAACATCTCATTTATAAAGGAAAATGTACCTGTGCGCGCGCGCGTATAATGTAGCTTTTAAAAATTTACATTGAATAGGTTGATTTTGTCCATATTATAGTAATTAATAATGTTATTATAAATTATGATATAATTATTATATTAGCCTAATCTTGAAACAGTTTCGACTAATTTCATCTTTCTTTAATATAACATATACACAGCGTGCCAGTAACGAAACAAAATTCGAAGGAAAATAAGGAGCAGCTGCAAGCAGACGAATCATTTATTTATTTTAAATATAATTTCCCTTTAATTTAATACAACGTTTATATCGTTCATACAAATTTTCCGAACACGGCTAGTAAACTTCTAAAGGAACAGCGTTGAGCTCAGCTGCCACACTTATTTCCTTCAGTGAGTTAAACTGGCGTCCTTTGAATTTCGTTTTCATTTTATTTAGGGGGGGGGGAGTCCGGCGAATAAAGCTGGTGTTTAAGCATAATGGATGATCTGGAAGCGAGAAATGGTTTCATGTTTACAATGAGCCGGCGTATTATTTTTTCAGAAACAGTCAACTATTTCTTCGGTACTGCTCCCTTCTCATTGGTCTCTGGCGTTGATTCAGCATTGCATGACACAGTGACTGACTGTTAACTGTTTGGCCCTTCGGAACAGATTCTTTATGAACAATTCCATGAATTTAAATGAAAGCAGTCGGGATTGTTTTGACCAGACATGTCTGCAGTTGAACCTTTTGCTGTTTTGGAGACGTAGGCGATTGCCATTCCTGTCTTTGCCGTTTTGCATATTGAAGGAATCGCGATTCATCAGTCACGGTTTTTTTTTTTTTTTTTTTAAATGGTGGTTCATCATTTCAATGAAATTTTTCCAACAAGCAACACGATACTCTCTCGTCAAACAATGTGATATGAATCACCAATCCTTTCTTTTCCCTAATTTTTTTTTTTAATTTCACGGTCTGCTTTCTTTCCTATATTTAATTTCTCTGCAGTCATCTGAGTGGTGATTCGATGATATGATCGCTTTTGTCGAACTCACGTTTCCACATTTTCATCTCTCCAAACGGAGAAATGGCCTTTCTGGAAGTTGATCTCTATTATTATTATTATTATTATTATTATTATTATTATTATTATTATTACAAGAGAACTCATCGAGGGAAGCCACATCACTCACCGCACGTCATACCATCTCTTGAATTCACAAATCTAGCTCTCACCCCTTTCTTGACCGTATTCATTCTCAACTTCCATGGATGTGCTTTTCTTCCTCTCCCCATCTCCTTAAAACGAAAAATTATCCACTGGTATCCCGTGTAACACTTTCAGAAGTTTGTGGGTCTCTATCATATCACCCTTCTTTCTCTTTTGCTAGCGTCTGCAGTTCACAAATTCTCAATATGTCCTCTTACTCTACATTCCACCGTTCCGATATCATCTTTAACACTTGCATTCTCTCCACTGTATCTGCATCACCTTAGAAACCGGAAGATCACATCTATGCACTATAGTCCATATGAGGTGTTGTATTATCCCATTAATATATCTTTATCATTAATATATGTTAATATGGCTTTTGCCATATTAAGCAAGAAGAAAATTCGATTGAATTCCCTGAATTCCCTTGGGCACAATAAATCAACACCCAAAGATAACTTCACTGCGTATCTCATCACTCGTGCGGTGAAGTTACTAACTCGCTGGGACAGTGAAGAAATGCATGTTGGTCTTTATGCAGAGCGTCGTCGTTTTATTATTATTCTATAAATTTTACGCAGTCTCCGATATTAAGTATAAGAAAAATCACTTCATCCTCTCTTCAGTTGTTTCGCGTGGTGGACAGACAGACATGACGTAACTAATGGGTACTGTTCACTTGAGAACACGTCTGGAAAAAAAAAATTCTTTCACGAGTATGCACTACAAAGGAAATAACTATCGTTTATGTAGTGTAGTAAGACTATATGTGTGCCAGAAATGGCTTAGAGCAGTTATAAATGAAATTTCAAATTTAACATTTTAGCTACGAATGGTTTTTAAGTGTGTTTGGTGAAGGCCTTTCGTTTATGGTGCTTGCTTTCTTGTCTTAGGGATCAGTTTCTTTAATGTGATAATATATATATCCAGACTCATAACTACCATAGTATGAAACCCCGCAATGCAAGGGGTTCCTCCAAAGGATTAGGTGGCCCAACAGCAACAATTCCCAAGAGATACATGGAAAGCTTGTTGCAGAGGCCAATTACATGTATACATTTAATAATTACGATATAATCGAGAACTCACAAGATACAAATTATTATTTCAAGTAGCTAGTTTCTACTGAAAAGGAGGATGGTTCTTTATTATAGAGAATTAAAAAAAAAAAAAAAAAAAACTTCCATTCCCGTCCCTTCTCAGATCGTTTAGGTTTATGCCATGCTTTTCCAAAAAGAAACAAGCTCGGAATTCTTATTTATGAAAAGAGACAGTATGCACTATGTTAAGTAAATCTCTTAATTGCGCAAAATTATCAGTACATAGTTTTGGTTGTTTTTCTATTTTACCTACGGTGTGTAGTATACTCGTCACTGTAGCCCTGGTTTGAATTCGTCATACATTTATGAAGTTGGTAATAAGAGGCAGAGCTCTTTTAGTCTTAAGTTACTTCTGGAAATCGATGGGCAGCTGAGTGGAGACCCTCGGTCGTAATCGCAAATTGAGTTCATGGCTACTAATGATGGTGAAAATTGTGGGAAGATTACGGCACACAACTGCCATCTCTGGTCCTAAAGCCTGACTAGTATTATGGTCTGCAGCAATGAGTTTTACGGTTCGATTTAACTGAGTCAAATTACAGTTTAAAAATTCGAAATAAAACCCTACTTTCTTGCGTCAAAGATTTTAATCTAGGTTAGGATCCAGCTGGAAAAAAAAAAAAAATAGAAAACGTTCCTTTAGTCGTCGACCAGAATCAACTTGTAATACGGTCTTTCTTTTGGTAGTCTAGCATTATGAATCAGAAGCGTTGCCACAAGGATATACAGGCACAGAAAACAAAGCACTCGTATGAATTATTTTAAAAATAATCCGTACCATTTATGGGTGTTTGGTAAACTTCGGTCGTTTCCTTTTGAATTGATACACACATTGCACTGTTCCCTTCCATGTCTAGAAACATTATGAGAATAATTTTGTGAAAGTCCTTTATTCTTCCATTATAATGCTTGAATGGTTTCAGCCGATTCGAAATGAAATCTGAGATTAAATCCTTTAAGGAATTTCAGCTTTTGAGAACATGAAAAGTTTCAGTTCCTAAGCATAGCAAATAGACAGCTACTAAACTGATATGTGTTTTGGTAGTCAGAAATTGCTTTAATGGAACCGTTTGAATAGATGCGAAATAATGACGCAAAATCTACTTTTCTAGCCAAATATTCAGTCTTTTCATTGAATGCGATGGCATTCATTGCAATTCGAAAAACGACACGTGCCGTTAGGGAAAAAATTACTAGGGTAAAATAATAATAATAACTGTTCTGTGTTCCCATCCCCCAAAGTCCTCAAATTCAAATGATTTCATTATACGGTATTGCATTTATGAGTCATGTCTCCTTCGTGTTCTATCATGTACCACCTGTAGCGCAAAAAGAAAAAAGTCTTATCATATTATGAAGCATCATTATATTGTTGAAACCGCATCGCTATGTCCGTCGTCATGACGCGTGTAACAGGCATTCAGCCATAAAGCAGATGTTTCAAGAAATCAAAATTAATTTACAGGTCACTGGACCACAGTATAACGATCCTTAACGAGCAGTTCCATCTGGCCTTTCCCTCCTCTCTTCAGTTTTATGGATCAGTAGAAAGAAAACTGCCACTTCCTGCTTGTAGTAAGTCGCCAGTAATGGGGTATTAAAGACTTTATATATGTAGTTAAGAAGCATTTTGGCAAGGACAAGATATTTGTGGATTCTTGGAAGAGTTTAAAGCTACATGTCACTAAATGCAATTAAAAACATACGTTTTCTTGTAAAGAATGCGAGTCTGCGCCGTAACTCCACTATATGGATAATCTTTGGGTACCAAGAATTTTGGACGCGTTTCAATGAAATGGTAGTCTTTATCCATTTCTGTTACAGAATTTCCAGTATTTTAAAAATAATCTAGATAGATTCCAAATTATTCAACTGCTACATATAGTTAAGATCACAGCCATTCTGTCTTCTTTTTTTTTTTTTTTTTCCATTTTTCTCCCCAACATTTTCTTTCGACTTCTCAACAATGATTTATCTGAACAGTCAAATGTCTTATCTTCCCAGTACGTGTGCCGGCCTCGTTGGCCGAGTGGTTAGCCTATCCACTCTCCGGCCAAGGGCATGGATGTTTGTGAGTGTCCTACTAACCAATTACCATAATGTAAGCTGTGACCTGTGTCCTGACGCAGTATGACCCTTGATGCCTTTGCGCCATAAAAAATCAAATCAATCAAAAATCCCATTACTTGTTCGACCCGGTCATCTATCACGGCCAAGTAAGTTGACTTTAGAGAAATTTCCTTAATGCTATGAATAGGGAAGTTAATATCCTATTCTGTCTGTTTGTAAAGTGTGAGTTTTCTCTAGCCGGTTGTGATGAAAACCACTGTATACCTCCGTATCAGACGCTCTAAATTATTCCCTCAGTTCAAGAGTCCATATAATGGTTCTCCGCATCCAGGATGGGATTCGGACAACTCCAAATATTTTCACCCAAAGGGAATCGTCGATAACGAGTGAGCTACAGTGGCTTTAAAAAAAATTCTTATAGAGTAAACCCTCGATTTAACGGACAAAATTTCCTTTCCGTATGTCACATGTGAATATTAACACCCTGTTAATTTTAAAATGCTTTTAAACCAAGATTTGCTTATAATTAAATTAACAGGTTCTTTTTCTTTATTAATTTCCTGTTATTTTAAACAAATTTTGGCGAATAGGCCATCATATGTTGGAAAAGCACTATAGTAATTTGTTGATTGGATTTTAACGGTATAGATACGAACACAGATTGATAAGAAAATAACTATTTATTGACTTAATTGCTAACATTTCGCTGGTATTCTATCCAGCATCTTCAGAGCACACAAACAAAGTTTGTTACTGTAGCGAGACAATCACAATCCGGTGCAACAGTGAGACTAGTATGAGTAATTGTAGCATGCAACACAGAGACTGACGTCCTAATTAGGCGCCATCTAAGTTGAAAAGAGAGAGAGAGAGAGAGAGAAAAAAGCAGGTATTAATTTGGTCTTAGGATGACTGTCTCCCAAATCTTTGGTAGATTTATACAGCTATACTTGTTGAGGTTTGGAGTATGTTTCAAGGCTTCTGTTGATTCCAGGAACAACCTCTCTGACTTGTAAAAGCTTCTGTGCAGCACTTTTGTTTTTTTCCAATTGATCCTGTGTGCAGGGGTATCCAAAGCATGGTCTGCCAGACCCGACTTGCCATAGCGAAAGTGCCGGATATATATTGTGTGTTCACTGAGGCGGATGTCCACAGTTCTTCCTGTCTGCCCATAGTAGACTCGATGACATGAACAGGGTATTTCATAGATTCCTGTATGTGATAAGGGAGAGAATCTGTCCTTAGGTGAACGGATAAGAGTTGCTAATTTCACATAAGGTTTAAATATGGTGCGTAGTTGGTGTTTGTTAAGCACTCTAGATATCTTTCAGATATGCCTTTAATGTATGGGATGGTGACAGTTTTGTTGGAGTCTTCTGTGGTAGACAGTGGGGGGGGGGGGATTTTGGTGGAGCATTTAGTATTTTATTTATCTTATGGGGATTATAGCCATTGGTCAGGAAGGTGTGACATGGGTGAGAAAGTTCAGCAGTGTGAGCAATGCCATTGGAACAAATTGCTCTAGCTCTATGGGTTAGTGTTTTTAAGATACCATATTGTTGCGAAGGGTGATGGTGTGATTGTTTGTGTAAATATCTCCCTGTATGTGTGGGTTTTCTATAAACTGAGAATGATAAGGAACCTTCTGGAAGACGTGTGATTAGTGTGTCCAGGAAGGACAGACAGTCATTGGCTTCTAGTTCCATTGTAAAGTGGATTTTTGGGTGCTGGCTATTTAGATGCACTAAAAATGTATTCAATGTGTCTGGGCCATGTGGCCAAATAGCCAACACATCATCAACATAGTGCAGTCAGTGATAGCTAGCTTTTCCAGATGTTCTATGTAGAAGTTGGCTAAGGGGAGATCCCACAGCTGTCCCATCTAATTGTTTGTATATTTTTCCTTTCCATATAAAATAACCTGCCTGTACTGTGAATTTAAATAGCTGAAATATATCAGGGGAAATTATGAATTTAGTAAATTAAGGGTTTCAGTTAATGGTACATTCGTGAATAGTGAAGTGATATCAAAACTCACCATTAAGTCTGAACTTTTTAAGGTGTGGTTTTCTAAAATACATTTTAGGTGGGTAGAATTTTTAAGAAAAGAGAGAGAATTGTTTGTGAAAGTGGCTAGTAGTTTGGCTAAATGTTTAGCAAGTTTATATGTAGGACTGTTTTACTATCTACAATAGGACGTAAGGATGTACCTTGTTTGTGAATTTTTGGAGCTCCATATATCCTGGGTGTTTTAACGTGGAAGGGCTTGAGTTTGTTGACTGTTTCTTTAGGCCAGGAAGTGACTTTGTTCAATAATTTGCACGCCTTATTCTTTTGTGAGTTGGTAGGATCTCGATCTATAATTTGGTATGTTGACTGGTCTTGGAGAAGTGCGTGCATTTTGCTTTCACAGTTGAGTTTCCTTTGTCTGATTTGGTTATGGTAATGTGTTTATTATTGTGTAGCTCTTTTAGAGCCATGATTTCTTTATGTGGGATATTCTTTCTGGGAGGCTTAGAATGGACTAGGATGTTGGCCACGTCTAACCGAATGTTATTGGTTATTGCTGGAGGCAGGTCGTATATCCCACGTTCAACGGAAGCCATTATTTTGGCTTTTGGAATTTCTTTAGGAGTAACGGCAAAATTGTGTCCCCGACTTAACGCACTCATGGCCTCTTTGGTTAAGGATACTGATGATGTAATTCCGGCCGCTGCGTAGCAATGCGTTGTTGGAGGATTTCAAATTTCTTAAAAAGGTGCCGAGACACCAATTTAATACCAAACTGTATCAAAATTAAGAACAAGTTTCACTCTTCCAAAGCCCAACGTATTTATAAACGAGCGAGTTTAGCACTATTACGGGAACAGTTATACGCTACTCGCCGAGAATTATCTAAAATAAATTCTTCCATCAGTGCACTACGTAATATACTATCTACCATTTTGAACCCGGAACTATGGGATATTCTGGACAGCATCTCCAACTCTACAGCCAACAAAGAATTTGCCGAAGTTAAAAACCGTCACCAGAAGAAATTTGAAATCCTCCAACAACGCATTGCTACGCAGCGGCCGCAGTTACATCAAGATGGCGTCGTTGTGAACTTATTATCGGTAACCTTAGCCAGAGAAGCCACGAGTCCGTTAAGTCGGGGATGCAATTTTGCCGTTACTCCTAAAGAAGTTCCAAAAGCGAAAATAATGGCTTCAGCTGAACGTGGGATATACGACCTGCCTCCAGCAATAGCAATAATATTCGGTTAGACGTGTTTTCGTTGTCCTTTCACCTCGCCAACTTCCTAATGTTCGTTTTCTGCCAGGACGAATATCAGTGAATTCATGGATTGTCCGAAATTATTTACATACACCTTAAAAAAAAAAAAAAAAAAAAAAAAGTAACTTATACTACATGTGGCTGCATCAGATATTTTATTAGCCAATGATGAAACTGGTAAATGTCCAGTATTTATATGTAACAGTAAGTTCATATCCACGAATTACGTTAGTATTAATAATCAGATAAACTTTCTTAGTTGATAGTCATTTTTGGACGATTTTCTTGTTTTTCAAAAATTGCTGAATTATTATTACACAACACCTCCGTTATATGTATAAGGTGAAATCATTTTGTTTCTTAAAAACATGGGACACTGAAGAAAGTGGGAAATATGAATAGAAACGCAAATTAAGGATGAGCTTCAGAATGAAGAATCAGTATAACAGCACCAATGTATAAAACGGTGTAATTTTAATTTTTCTACTTGTATTGGTGGGTACTTTTCCTAATGCAAAACTAAGGGCTTCGTTTTGGGATATGATTGGAAAAGAGTCGGTATGTATACATAAAGCATATTTTTTACAGAGAAGCAGAATTATGTGACCCAACAGCATAAAAAAACGAGAGAAGAAAAACACGATCACAGGAAGGATCATTGGTCAATAGTTATTCGAATTCCAAGGTGTGAAGGAAAAAATGAGAACTTTCACATCGAACCAGTTGAAACAGGAGATAATTCTGTGTTAATTTCAGCTGGAAAGAAGTTCTCTGGCATTACAATAAACAATGTTGTAGTATAGAGTGCTGACGATTGTGTAAAACAAACCTATTCATCGCTAAGTTAATTGAAAAGTTTAATTATTTTATGCTCAGTGGCAGCTGGTGAAAATTTTAAGTGGGGGTGCTGCATATACAAAATAAAAAAAAAATTTTCTTTTTCCTAATCAGTAACAAATTTATTAATAAATAAATTTACATATTAGGAAAAGTTGGTCCTTGTTGGGGATCTAAATAGCAGAGTAGGAAATGATTGTCAGACATACGAAAATATTTTGGGAAAATTTGGAGAAAAGCACAAAGCTAATAATAATGGCAAATATCTGTTGGATTTCTGCTCAGGACATGGATTGGTTATTACTAACACCATGTTCCAACATAAAAATGTGCACAAATTCATATGGAGAGAAGAGGCAAGGAATAAGAAAAGTCTCATTGACTATGTTATTGTTGATAGTGATGTTTTCTCCCTGGTGCAGGACACCAGAGTGTACAGAGGATTTGAAATTGGAAGCGATCACTATTTAGTTTTGAGCAGGATAAAATTGAATTTCATATTGAAAAGAATAAAATGTAAGAAAGTTTTAAAGCGAATAAAAGTTTGAGCAACTCTCAGATGTGAACTGTAGACTAAAATACACAAAGATTATTGAAGAAAAAATAAAAGAGTTTGAGAACAGGAACCAAACCTTGGAGATTCAGTGGCAAGCCTTGAAGAAAACCCTGATTGATTCAGCTAGAGAGGCATGTGGTGAAGTTGTCTGCAAGGATAGAAAAATTAGAACTCCATGGTGGACACAGGAAGTTAAAGAGGCAGCGAAGGAAAAGAAGAAAGCATATCAAAAGTTCCTGGCAAATAAGTCAGCTTGTGTTCTTAGAGAATACAGAGACAAATGTAAGAAAGCTAAACAGTGTGTAAAACTAGCTAAACAAAAGTTATGGGAGGAGTTTGGCAAGAACTTAGAAAATAAATATCAAGAAGGTGGCAAAATATTCTGGAGGTTGTTGAAGAAGCTTAGTAATGGAGGAAAGAGTGCTGTAAAAGGAGTTAGACATGATAAAGGTGACATGAAAACAGGAGACAAAGATTTCCTTGAAGTATGGAGTAATTACTTTGAAAAACTGCTAAAAGAACAAGCAGTGTTGACAGCACAGTGATAAAAAAAAACACTGACCAGGCATGCAGTCAGGAATACATATCCATACTTGAAGTAGAAAACGCCATCAAAGCTTGAAATGTGGAAAGGCAGCAGGAGTAGATGATATTCTACCAGAAATGCTGCAGTATGGTGGTATAAAAGTCTTACAGTGGCTGCACTGCATAGTTCAGAAAGCCTGGACAGAGGGACGAATTCCTGATGATTGGAGTAGTGCTCTCATAGTGCCCATATATAAAAAGGGAAATAAAACTGAATGTGAGAATTACAGAGGTATATCCCTGTTCTTGGTAAGATATATGCAAGTATACCTGAGAAACGGTTGAGAAGAATTGTGGAAGAAAAGCTTGTGAAGAACAAGCTGGATTCAGGCCAAATAGAGGCTGTCAGGATCAGATCTTCACTTTACACCAAATAGTGGAGAAATCATGGGAATATAACAAAGATCTGTATTTAAGTTTTGTCGATTTGGAAAAGGCATATGACAAGGTGCCAAGAGAGAAGCTATTCAATATGCTACAGTTATATGGTGTCAATGGGGCATTATATCAAGCAATACTTAGTCTTTATTTGAGTTGTAAGTCAGCGGTTAGAATTGAAGTACAGGAAGATGGTTTAATGTTAAATCTGGTGTGAGACAAGGATGTACATTATCCCCTCTGCTTCTGCCTGGTATCTCCACTCGGGCCTGGCTCCCACTGAAGAGACCTCAATAAAGGTCGAAACTAGTCTGGGTAGTGGCCCTTCCCTTAATGCATAACATTATACATATATTCGCAAGGAGATGTTTTACATTATGGGAGATACTGAGATAGGAGTGATGTTAGCTTGCTCCACCTTTGCACCGAGTTGCCTGGTGTTGTACCACCTTACCCCAGTCCTGAAGATACTTTAAGGTGCAAACTTTGTTTGCTCACACTTGGATGTAGGATTAAACTAAATTTATTACAGGAATGCATTAGCAGAGCTAATCTCAGGTGGTATGGTCACTTAAACAGAATGTGCGAGGAAAGATTAGCAAAAAAAGTGTTCCCTGCCAGGTTGGCAGGAAAACGACTCAGAGGAAGACCCAGATATATGTGGATTGATACGGTACAAAGTGCCTTAGACGATAGAAATATAAGATCTGATAATGTTGGAGTCTCGACAAGTAACAGACTGATTTGGAGGAAAATTGTAGATAGGAAGTTAGTAATGATGTAAATTTTTCATGTAGTACTATCATATCCTGTACACCCCTTTAGGGTACATGGCAGGAATTTGATGACGATGATGATGATGATTTACATATTAAAAAAATGCTTCATTAAAAATATTTCATCCTCACCATGAACAAACACCAATAATAAAAGTTTATATTCAATAATGCGCAAGCATATGATATACTGCCCAAACGACCAGTGTCGGGAATGACTTATAACGTGCAATCATAAGCGCAAACGAATATCAGCGAGATGGCTGCATTTGGCCAAACGTGATAATTCTGGCACTGCATTATATCGCAGTGTATTTGTTTCGTGTAACGATAATTGAAAAATATAATTCTTTTCATATTTTCAACAGTGACACTCGTTATAATTCAGCCTTGTATCTATAATAAATAAATAATTATATGTTATTTTAACAAAATATAATAAGATTTGCAAAAAATAGTTCACCCTCACCATGAACACGCACCAATAATAAAAGTTTCGTATCTCAGAGAAATAACACGTTCAAGCATACGATACACTGCTCATTTGAGCAGTATCGGAATGACTTGTAACGTACAATCACAAGCGTAAATGAATATTGGCGAGACTGGCTGCAATTGGTCAAACGTGATAATATCAACACTTATTTAGATCGCGGTGTATTTGTTTCGTAATCTAAAGCGTTAATCGAACAATTCCAATTATTAACTATTCAGTCACTGTCGAAACATAAGCTGTAATCTTTAACATGTTGTATTGCATTTATATAATGTTGTAAGCATTGTTATTATTTATAAACACAAACTAAATTTAAAATTTTTCATTTTTTCCTTGGGGGTGTTGCAGTGCTTATGTATGGGCCACCACTGTTTATGTTATATCCCAAATGGTGCTTTTCTTATTTATGAGGATATCTCTACATTTAGACAGTCCGGTACACAATACCCTGAAGTAATGGTGCAGTTGTGCCAGGTATCTTGCTCTTTAAGACCCCCCCCCCCTCCTCCAAAATTTAATAAATTAAAACTTCTGAAACTTATGATGCCTCCGTAGTAGCTCAATTGGAAGAACAGCAGAGCCCTTCGATTGAAAAGGACCTGGGGTCAATTCTTGTCATGATGAGGGGAATCCTTATACAGGCTTTTTCAATTGAAGGTGAGTTAGCTGATCTCATATGGAGATAGCAGGGTTTTCATCACACATACAGATAAATCAGCCTTCAGAATACACATAATTTACAGCCAAAAAATACCATTGTTGGTATGGGCGGTAGATGGCGTTGATGGTAGTAGTGTTGTAGTAGGAGAATTAAGTATTAGTGGAGAGAGTGAGATGTATTTAGTGAAGCAGTGTAGAGTGCCCTCCCATGATGAGCCAGTTGGACTCCCTTTACTGTTCTTCCTGTACTTATTGACTTCTTTAAATATTTCTCACACAGAAGAAATATTCCCAAATAATGATATAGCACCACTAATCACTTTATAAAACTCCCATGAATTATTGGAATATATCATTAAAAAAAATAGAGTTTGGGTCTTGGGCAAGTATATATATTTTTCATGGTGAATTGGATTTTGCATAATTTGTCAAGTGCCACACACACAAGCATATGTGAAGTAATTCATGTATATATATATACATGCATGACTTCATAATCACTTACGGAAAACTCAAATATTCCATGTGAAAGATTATATACTTCAACAGATAATATACTTCACACTTCATCGAAATTAGCGTTCTTAGCATTGAAACAACATGATTAATGGTGTAAAGAAAGACATAAGATTGGAAAGAGTGTCTTTTTTTTCCTCCCCCATGTTGTTAGTTTCTATCATATCTACAAATTATGTGCCGAAATTTAGTATTCAGGGGGGGGAAAAATCTGTGAAATGTCCGTTACAACCACATGCACCAAGTTTACCAAAATTTAATATCTCTAAAATGTTTAGATTCCCATGAAATCTGAATCACGGAAGTGACAATATGATTTCCATGATTTAGACTTGAATGCTCATACAGTAAAACGTTTTTGACACCTTTTGAATGTGAGTACTGCTGCTATTGTAAAAACGTTTCAACATTTCCCTTTGGTTCAGGCAAATAAGGTTTCCCCTCCCAGAAACTCAGGTTTTTAACTCCATGACTCATAAAAAATCAACCATAGAATGCATCATTTCAGACAATATTATTGAGAAATACAAGATTGTGGCAATATCTGCCATAATCTTGCTTTGAAAGTTATCGACTAAATCATGGACTATAGGTATAAACCAGTCTGCCCATCAGTTTCCAAAAGTTGGTTAAGGCTAAGGGAGCTCCTTTTAATAAATAAAAGGTGTTAAAGGATTTGTGCTTAGTGATGACTATGCTGGTAATTGGGAATAGCCATTGGAGAAATTTAAATGCTAACATCTAGATCTGGTCATCACATTTTAAAGTATGGTCATTTACTTCATTACTTAAGAATCCAATTAATGATTTATTACTTGATTTGACTAAATGTTTAAAATTCCATTGTTTTTTTCCTTACCTCTGCCACTTCCCGAGGAGCTTGTAGAAGCATGGCATTCTATATATAATCATGATGCATAATCCACTGGTAGGATGTAGAAATTTTAAAAACTGGTTTACCCTTTCCTTTCTCTCTACTTTATCTCAGAAGGTACAAAAAATCTTTATATAATTTCCTTTCAAATATTTGTATATATAGCTGTTTGATTATCACTGTAGCCTTTATTTTTTTTTTTCTTTCCTCTATATGCCTGTTGTCATTGGCTGTATAGTTATCTCTTAGGCTAGATTTGAACCAACAGAGTGTGGGATAGATTGGAAGGCTGATCAAATAAATTGCTGTTGAAACAGAAACAGAAGTCTGCAAATTCATCTCTGTTTTGTCCATTAGTACTGCAAGTGGAAGTTCTATTACCTCTTGATGTATTAGATATTTGCATAGATCTTTTGAGCTTTTAGATTTTGGTTTCTGTACATTAATTTTACATCGATTGAAATAGATAAATTTTGAATTGGTGATGATAAGAGTGGACTGGCAGTGTTTAACAGCTCTTTGTAGCCAATCCTTGTTATTTTATTTAATTATAATTTTATTATTGTATTACAATAAGAAATATAATAGTAAAACTCGTTACTCACATTAAAAATTGACTATATAGTCTTCTTCTTCTCCCTTTTACGTGTTAGGCCTCCTGGCTTGTTACAGAACTATCTTAAGCCCTTATAAGTCGTACCTGTCCCAAGGATAAGGTGACTAGCCCTATGCCTCCTGGTATATTCCGCACCCACCGCAAGTAAGAATATCAAATATATAAAATATAAATCACAAGCAAATATGGGTGAACTTTTATTTCAAGACCAAAAAAAAAAAAATCTATGGTCATACTAATTCGATTCTATTTTGATACTGTTATTAACTTTTGAAATTAGTTGACGTGAACTGAATATACTGTGAGTTATATGACATCTGATTCCCGTTAGTCACTTGGACTAGATGATACAGCAATTAAACGACAACTTGTGAGTCAGCTGTTTGTAATAACTGGAAACCAGGGTTGTGATCAGTGTTCATTTAATCAGAAAGTTAAAAATAATGGATACGGTATAATTGTTCTTTGTACTTTTTCCACTGTTAAGTAGGGATTTAATTTTCATATAATGGATGTGATGCAGAATGTATAAAACTCTGTGATGGGCCACATTATTTTGAATTTTAGACATTTTGAATGTTTTGACAGTGAACCTGTTCAGTTTCGAACAGAATATAGTTATGATAATGAGTAAAACTGCATTTACTCTTTTACTCATATAATGATAAAAGATCACATAACTATCATATAATTCATTGTAGCTCTTTGAAGTCATTTAAAAATGTATACAACCCACCCATTTTTTGCGCATGATAGACAATTGAATGCACTGCGAGCTAGATGACATCTGACTCCGATTGATCAGCAGGGTATTTGTTTCTTGATCAGTCTGCAATGTTTATTATAAATCCACTTTAACAGTAAACCTAAAATGCAAAATGATTAAATCAAGTGATGTATAATTTATTCTTTGAATTTCCTGAATTGTCCCATCAAAGCTAATATAATTTGTACTTGCCTTCTTATCTTTATGTGTATAAAGTTGATCATGTTATCTAAAGGGTTTTATTAGCACCTCCGTAGCTCATTCGGAACCTTTTGACCAAAGGTGAGTTAGCTGGTCTCATACAAAGATAGAGTTTTTTCACCTAGAAACTCTAGTTTTTCGTCCCTCAGAATAAGCAAACTGGCCCGTGAACACACACAGATTTACAGTCATAAAATACCTACTTAATCCCTCACTAGGTGGGCTCAACCAGTCCTAAGGGACAGTTGAGGAATTGGGGAGGGGAACCCCATACGAATAAATAAATAAAGATAAAAAGAATAAAGATCTTGTTTACTCCTTTATCCAAGTGTAAGTAAACAAAGTTTGCATGTGAGCCAGTCTCCTAAAAAAGCTGCAAGAAATTCAAGTGAGTTCTCCTTATTTAGCATACAGTAAAATTCATTCTGCGATTGATGGAAAAAGTTAGAGATATCTTTGAAGAGGTTTGCTGTACAAATTCCAAAATTTCCAGATTCTCAAAGTAGGTGACAAATAATTTGTCACTTACGTATTCTGAAAGATAAGTCATGATGATTAGAAATATTTATTGAGAAAAAAATATATTAAACACAAAGCCTGAAACTTAACTGTTGACAATAGCAATTAAACCTTTTTTTTTATCAGGCTTTGTGCAACATTTGTCATTCTGCACATGTCAAAATTATTATTATTATTATTAAGGCCTCCATGGAGTCAAAAGACTCATCGTGGGAGGTCCTTTCTAAGAAACACAAAGTCTATCATACCACTCCTTAAATGCATTGACCGTTCTCGCTCTCACTGCTCCATCAGGCAATGCATTCCATGGTTCAACCACCCTCCATGCAGAGAAACAACTCCTCACCCTCTTTCTCACAGTTTCTTTTCGTAACTTCCAGGGATTGCCCCTTGTCATGACTCCTTCCTGCTGTTCAACCAAGTGAAAGAACTCCCCAGTGTCAACCCTGTAACCACCTCTCAACAGTTTAAAAGTCTCAATCACATCACCCCTCCTTCTATCCACCAAAGTCTGCAGTCCACACTTTCTCAGCCGATCCTCATAACTAACATTGTACAGTCCCGACACCATCTTTGTTACTGCAATTCTTGCAAATCAGATAATATATGACAGTTAGTCACCGAAAAAGCCTTGTCACTTCTAAATGCTCACTGAACAGATGTATACATGTATAAGCAATTGCCTGCAAAGTCAAATTATGAAAAGTGCCAAAATGTCCACTTTCTGTGAAATAGTGTATAATTTTAAAAAATTTCATTTAATACTGTGAAAATGATTACGCTATTAAATTACTGCAATGAATTAGTGCATTAATTATAATAGTTGCAAGGCCATTATATTTTGGAGCAGTCTGCGAGAACGAGAACATCATTTTGTTTGAAAGTTATATGAACGAAAGGGTATTCACCTGTGTCTGCTATCTCTCTTGATGGATGCAGGAGGAGAGATTGCGTTGCTGGTGTAATTAAGTCAGTTGTTAATCTAATGAATTGAGAAACAGGTAAGAAAAGAGAAGTGGAGGAGGTAAAGTAGAGCATTTTTCCCCCCACTATTTTAATTAAGATATGCTAGCTGATCTCATACAGTGGTAGCCGAGTTCTTTTTTACTCCCAAAACTTCAGGTTTTTCATCCTGTAAAATAGACAACACACAAACATGCACATGCTGTTAACTGATAAAAAGACTATGTAGTGTGGAATGTAGACTGTATAGCATAGGTAGTGGATTATGCAGCATAGAGAGTGAAACGTATAGTGTTGGATAATGTAGAGTGGCATTCCATGATGGTGTCATGTACTATTATTATTATTATTATGGGTATCTCCATGGAGTCAGTAGATTCATCGTGGGAGACCCAAACTAGCAAAACAATATCTGTCATATCTCTTCTTGAATTCATTTACAGATGAATAGCTCACAACTAAGTCAGGCAATGAATTCAACTCATTCACCACCCTCCAGGCAAAAAACCTTGTTCTGACACCCTTGTTAACCACACTCTTCTTTGATTTCCAGGGATGACCTCTTGTTCTTCCATCACCATCACACAGCTGAAACATTTCCCCTGCATCAATCCTATAAAAACCTTTCAGTAATTTAAATATTTCTATCATATCCCCTCTTCGCTGCCTATCAACCAACCTCTGCAATCCACAAGCTCTCAATCTATCAATGTAGGGAGCATTTTTTACATCACTCACCAACTTGGTCACTCTTCTCTGAACCCTCTCCACAGCCTCCTCATCTCCAAGGAATCCAGGTGACCAGACCTGAGCACAATAATCCAAATGTGGAAGTATCAATGCCTTATAAAGGGGAATAATAACTTCTTTATCTCTGGATGTCAGTGTGTTCCTCAACAACCAAGTAATCCTATGTGCAATCTTGGACACCTTAGCAATGTGTCCTCTGAACTTCATCTCCCTATCTACCAACACCCCCTAAGTCCCTAGCCTCATCAACCTCTTGGAGTACTGTTCCACCAATGTAGTACACAGCTGGTAAGCATTATCTTTTGCCCATTCTACCAGCTTATTTAAATCATCCTGCAAACTTTCAACATCAGCTTGATTTTTTATTGCTACCCAACTTTGTATCATGAGCAAACAACTGAATAGCTCCCTGTAAGCCATTTCCTATATCATTTATATACAAATTAAACAACAATGGCCCAAGCACAGAGCCCTGAGGCACACCACTGGTCACCTGCCTCATCCTGGACTCAGCTCCTCCATACACCACCTTCTGGTATCTCTCCCTAAGCCATTCTCCTATCCATATCACCAATTTAGTATCCATTCCCATCTGCTCCAATTTGCATAACAATGTTCCATGGGGTATCCTGTCAAAAGCCTTAGCAAAATCCAGAAGTACCACTGTGTAGCCAGTTCCTTTGTCAAACTCAGATGTCATTCTATTATGAAAAGTTAATAGATTGCTAAGGCAGGATCTACCTTTAACAAAACCATGTTGGCCTCTATAGAGTATCATATCCTGATCCAACCATTCTTGAATTTTGTCTTTAACCAACTTTTCCAATGTACTGATAATAACATTTAAAAGTTAATTAAGGTACAGAAAGAGGAGAAAGAAACCTATCCCAATGGGGATAGGAGGTATTTGAAACTGTGTGTGATTGTCACATCACTGTTTTGGGTGCATTTGTCTTCTGTAACAAACAGCTTGGATAGCTGCTGCTTCTTTTTTGGTGAGGGATGATCTTTTGGTTTTTTATGTTTACAATATTTAGGTGAGGGGGAATTATCAGTTTCTAATGTGGTATAAACACAAAAGGAATGAAAAATTAAACAAATCCTATAAACTTAAGACTTCACATCTTATTCACAGTAAATGAAACTTTCTGAGCAAAATATATAAAAAAAAAAATTAAAAAAAATACCAGATATCCAAACCCTTTACCCCACTCATTGAGAGATAGTGATTTTAAATATATCTAAAATATATGCTTGTGATTGATTGTGGACTTCAACCCAAAGACATTATAGACACAAAATACAGTTCAGTTTTACAGTTTTTTAATCCTTAACACTAACTCATAAGGAGTCTTCCTTCTCTTGCACCAAGGAAGACAAACTACATGGGACTAACCTTTATTTCATGTAACTTACTAAAAATTGTATTCTGGCAGACTACTCTATATAACAGCTTTCCTCTTAGCATAACAATTTTACAGTGCTTTTAAATTAATTTTAAGAATTTTTTAATCTTTGTGAATATATAATGATCTAATGATCATTAAAGCTATAAGATTTTTTACATACTTTGTTCAAATAACATAAGTATAAATATAATATTTGTAAATGATAAAAAGCACACTGCAAAATTAGTTGGTACATACGTACCAACTACTTAAATCAGATGCAAAAGTATTTCATACTTAAATAATTTTATTGTGCAACCATGTAAAAGATTATCTGGTGGCAGAATAATTGTAAAACAAAAATAAAATAAATTACTATCTACCATATCACTACCATATTTTTTTTATATATAATTTCAGAGTGATGCAATGATACTGGAACCATCCAATATAGCTAACTGTGTCTCAAAAGGAAAATCAGAAGTATGTAGGATTTCTTTTCTTTTATTTTTTAAATTATCATCAAAACTTTCAGCTTTAATTTTGAAGTCAGTTATCAACTCAGCATATAAGTTTAAAGCTTAAAATCATTCTACATAAACAAGGAGTCAAATAAATAAAAAATTTTCCCTTCAAATATTGTTTGAAGAGAAAAAATACTGTGTGTGTGTGTGTGTGTGTGTGTTGACACACAAACACAAATAGTATTTGTATGTGTCAACTGAGCTAAGGCATTTGGTTTGAGTGCAAATAATGTTATAATTCCTTAAAAGAATATCTAACATTCTTACTGAATGTATACCAGTTATACAGTGTATACAACAGATATACAACTTGTAATGGCGCCATAGGTGCCAGGACCCCCCCCCCCCCTTTCGAGTTTTCAAATTTCAAGTCATCAGAATTCAATTCAAGAAGAACCGGTCTACCAGTCCGGAATTGGGGGGACCCCTCCCCCCTTTCGAGTCATAAGAATTTGGGGAGAACCGGCCTACCAGTCCGGAACTTGCAGGGGGAAGACCCTCCCCCCTTTCGAGTCATCAGAATTCAAGGAGAATCAGCCTACTAGTCTGGAACTCGAGGGAGGGGGGGCAACATAGGCATAGGGGGCGGATCCCCCCTAGTATATAACATAAAAACATTAAATATACTAGTAAATATTAATTCACATAATGTTAGCAGTAATTTCATTTTTAATAAAGAAAAATTAGAATTATTTGATAAATCAAAGACTGATATAAGTTAACTGTATTAGATGTTTAGTGTAAAGGCCCATAGTGCATTGAGTCTAATTCATTATCAAAAATTGAGTGATTCAGGTGTTAGTCTGGCATATCGATTAATAGGAGTAAGGGATGAATTTATGTGACATTTCATATTATTATTGTTACAGAATTTTCATGGAGTTAAGAGACTCATCACAGGAGGTCCTCCTCTAGGTGTCCTCAAAGTCCATCATACCATTCTTTAAACTCATTTAGCACTTGCACACTCACCATCATATCAGGCAATGCAATGCATTGCATACATCCATCTCTTTTGCTATGCAAAAACTACTTCTCACTCACATGCAATACTTCCAGACTTGGTCTGGAAGCATTGCATTGAGGAGATTTTCTCTATGGATAATCTCTCCAATGCTTGGCAAAGAGAACAGTGCTTCCACTCTCCAAGCATTGGATATCTTAAGTTGGCAGATGAATTTCATTGCCTAGTATGTGACCACAATCCTAGTTTTTGGAAATGTGAAGTGGCATGAAAAAGATTTACATTTGGTTTCTAGAGTAGGATTTCCAGATTATGTAATCCTTAGTTTACCTGTGATTTATATTTCAAGCTTTAAGATCTTCCATAATCAATATCCTAAACACTGCTCACCATTCTGAAGTGGAAAAGTTAATCTACTGAATTTCAGTGCTATCAAAACATAGTCCTGTCTTATTACTCAGAAAAAATATGCTACTTCACACTCTGTTTTGATAATGTTCCAATTTCCAGTCAAGACCACTTTCCTCTTCTTTGGCTGACTTTTGCATCTAGTTTATCCTGACACAAACATATTACATCCATTGCTTCCTTAGCCTCTGAAAATCTTGGCATTTTTTTTTTCATTCAAAACATCACTTTTCTCCTGCTGAATTCCTAACACTTCATAAATCCCAAATCCAACTGACCTTAGAATATTGTTCACACATGGTGATGCACCCAAAACCTCCCTAAGGAACTGTTTCCTCTATGAATGCAACACCCAATTTTCAAGAAAGATGTTCATAGATTCTTTCTTTAAATTATATTTAGTTTAATCCTTTATCCAAGTGTAAGCAAACAAAGTTTATGCCTTCAGGACCAAGGCAACTCTTGGTAAAGGTGGTATAAGTTCTTATCACTTGCCTTAGTATCTCTCATAATGCAAACCACATCTCCTTGCGGACATGTATAATGCTATGCATCAAGGGAAGGACCGCTACCCAGACCGGTTTCAACCTTTATTGAGGTCTCATCAGTGGGAGCCAGACCCAGAATTGGTAATACCAAGGTGGAAGTAACGGAGAAGTCATATTTACCTATAATTTATGTTTTTTTATATAATTTATAGTCTAACCAAGTGAAAAAACTTCCAACATCTTTCTCTAATCCAGAGTAATTTAATAATAAGGTGTGATACCATGGTATCGCAATCACTGGGTCTGGCTCCCACTGATGAGACCTCAGTCAAGGTCGAAACCAGTCTGGGTAGTGGCCACTCCTTTAATGCATAGCATTATACATATCCACAAGGAGATGTGTGTTTTGCATTATGGGAGATACTAAGGCAAGTGATGAGAACTTATACCACGAGTTGCCCCAGTCCTGAAGATACTTCAGGTGCAAACTTTGTTTGCTTACACTTGAATAAAGGATTCAACTAAATATATATATATAAGGTACCCGAGGTAAATAAGGCCCGTTTAAAAAAAATCATATTTACAGTAAGTTGTGCCAGTTTGGTTTCTCTCTTTCTCTCTCTCTCTCTCTCTCTCTCTCACACACACACACACACACACACACACACACACACACACACACACACACACACACACACACACACACACACACACACACACACACACAGAGAGAGAGAGAGAGAGAGAGAGAGGACGCAATACAATGGCAAATCAGTGGAGGCATATTATCTAGCGACTGTGTTGTGTCAGTTTGATCTAGACCTTTGTAGGAGGCGGTTGTGTCTTCCCGTTTAATAGTGTAGCTATTGATCTGTAGTTCTGAGTATCGTTTCTTTTGCCATGTTCGTATATTGGCGTAATTACTGCAGTTTTTAGTTGTTGTGGAATAATGACTGTGTCGAATATTATGTTCATGAGTTTCAAAAGTATTGGATTTATTTGTTCAAAGTGTGTTATAAGGTCTGTGAGTCTTATTTTGTCTATTCCTGGAGTGGTCTTTGGTTTTAGTTTTAGGAGTGCTTCTTTCAGTTCCTGTTTTGTTATGGGTAGAAAATACATCGTTTGTTGTTGATCGTTGGTAGTTTGTCTTTTTTGAGTTGTGTGATGTTGTTTGTGAAAGCCTGGTTGAATGTGCCTGCTAGTTCCTCTTGGTTTGTGTCCTGACCGAAGCTTTTTTGCAATAAAATCTTGTGCTGAAGTTTTCTTTTTTCGGGTTACTAATTCATTGAGTGTAGCCCATGTTTGCTTAATGTTGTCGTTATATTCCATGAATTTTTGGAAGTAGTAGCATCTTTTTGCCCTACAAATTTTTGTTGTTAGTTTATTTCTTGTGTTTTTGTATAAGGTTTGTAAATGTGTGTTACTGGGTGACTTTTTAAGTTTTTTCCATAGATTTTCTTTTTCAGTAATAGTATTTAGTATGTCGTCATTTATCCATGGATTGTTGTCTGTTTGTCGCCTCGTTTGTTTAGGTTTTGTTGCTTTTTTGTATATTTCTATGAACTTTAGTTGAAAATTCTCGTATAATGTTACAGGATCGTTTATTTTAAATAATGTTACGCTGCAATAATTCATAAGTTTTAATTTAAAATATTGTTCTTTTCGCATTGTTTTTATATTTAAATTGTTCTTTCGACATTCAGTTTTATGATAAAAAATTATTTAAATTATACATTTTTGGTCGTTTTATAATAGAAATACAATTTTATTAATACAGACCAGTATTAAATAAAAGTTTGAATAAATGTTTTTATTGTAAAATACTGGTCTGTATTAATAAAATTGTATTTCAAAAAATTATTTAATTGATTTGAATTCATATTTTATGTGAAAATAGATGTTATCTAATCTAGTTTGCAGCAGTTAATAAGGCCCAGTAAATTTGTTGATGGGCCTTATTAAACTGCTATAATTATGATTTTATTTTTTGGTAATTGCTCATAATAGTTACTTATTTTATTGCTAAAGGCCTCTAAAAATGTCAGAAGTTAAGAAGAAACGGGGTCTTTGGACTGATGGAAGACTAGAAGCAGCTATGAATTACCTAGAAGAACATTGAGGAACCATTTAAAGACAGAGAAGATGATGAAAAGATTAGGAAGAAATAACGTGCTAACAAAAAAAAAAACAAGAGAAGAACTTGGTAGAAAGAATAGTAAAGTTTGCTTCAATTGGTGTCTAACTTCAAAATCTATATGCAGGCAAACTTTTATATTTTGCAAACAAAATGAAATTAGGAATAACTTCAATAAAGAAAGTGGCCTCTTAGGAAAAGATTGGTTGAAGTTATTTTTAAAGAGAAACCCAACAATTTCTAAACGTAAAGCTCAATTTTTGAATCCTGCTTGAGCTGTAAGAACATGTCCTAATCCTCCATTTTGTGATTCAGATAACTCCAATGATGAGATTCCATTGGCAAATCTAAAAACAAAGAACTCTTTGAAGTCATCGTTTCAGGAGTTAATGCCAACGCCAAATTATGCAGTTGTAAAGGCAACACCACGAAGAAAAGCTTTTAAATTATAAGGGCCGGGGAGTGACCAAAGATCTTTTCAAAGAAAAGGATAGTAAGAAAGAGAAGGCTGGCACTATTTATTTTTTGGTAATTGCTCATAATAGTTACTTATTTTATTGCTAAAGGCCTCTAAAAAACAGGAAGAACCAAAAATAAGTAAATAAATAAAGGAACAAAGAATGTCAAAAGAGGGGTGATATTGCAATGGATGCAGAGAAGAAAAGGTTGCTGATATGAGGCAATGCACACGGTGTCTTAAATGGTACCATGAAGAGTGTGTTGGTCTCACCAAAGAAGAATGTGACGTATTTGTATGCCCTTATGACTGTTCTTAAGCTAATAATTATGATTAAAATTAATAATAATTAAAAATAATTGTTATATTCTTTTTTAAATATTTAATTTTGTTCAAGGGCTTTATTAAACTACTATAGTTTAATAAGGCCCACTCAAGGTATTTTTTAAAGACTTGGTTAAAATATAAATTACTGCAAGAATTGTTCTTATTTGTTTTTTTTTAATTAGTGATAATAAAAACTTTAATATGAACACTGTTGTTTCAGTTAATCTAAACAATTGTCTAACTTATTCAAATTTTAAATAAGGTGGGCCTTATTTACCTTAGGTACTATATAGAATTTTTAGTCTAACCAAGTGAAAAAAACTTCCAACAGATTCCTTCTTTCTCCATAACCATGTGTTATGGAAGACATACAACATTATTGTGTTGTATGTCTTGCAACTTCTCGTGTACTGTATATGTTTGGTTAATATGAAAAAAAGATTGCAACCTTTTGTGGCTGGGATTCACATTAAAATTTTTTTAAATAAAAAAACACTTTGAATGTTTCCTGCAATTCATTTCTAGTGTCATTGGAAATGTATTGCAGGGAACAAAGTCTTATGAAATCCAATTTATAGTCTTCTTTCTTTTGATACAACTCATACATAACTTTGATATCCAAACTATTTCATTCCAACATGGCAAATCTCAAATGCTAGTGCAAAATTCAGAAAAATAATAACACATCCATTCTATAATTAAGTAACAGTTACTTTATTATGGAATGCCAGATTACCAACATTGTAACAAATCTATCCTCTGTAAACAATTTCAGTTTCGTTTACTAATGTCATATGTATGAGTTCTTACTAATTTTTCAAAATCTTAACTAATATGGAAGAATAGTTTTTTTTTTTTAATGGTTATTCCATGGTGCATCATTATCATGGATAGACAAAGAGATGAGAGTAGAAAGACAAAATTTACAGCCAGTATATTACATCTGATTGCACTTGTTCTCCAGTCAGTCTGTTTTTGTGTCAGTAAAAACCCAACAACCACTTCATGAGATCTGCTTTCATATCTCTACATAAATGTTTCTCAGAAAAGGTTTCACAAATGTTCTTCACACCCTAGATGGGTTTTAAGTTTTATTGGCCTTTGATTTTGTTCATCTTTATTTTAAATGAGAGCTCAGATGATGTAGATTTTTCCAGAATTCAACATTTCTCATCAAGCCATTCAAGATCCTTTCAGAGCTCAACTCCAAAGTCACAGAACAAATATTTCTTCCTCTTCATTCATTCTTTCTGTTGTTGCTATCTTTTGGAACAAAAAGTCCCCTTTTTTAGGAAATGCATAAAAGGGAATTGTGTTGCCAAAAGACAGCAGAAGAAGAAGGAATGAATGAAAAGGAAGACGTTTTGTGAATTTGGGATTAAAGCTTGAAAGAATGTTGAATGGCTTGTTGAAAACTGGTGAATTCTGGAAAAATCTGCATCACCTGAGCTCTTTTAAGATAAAAATGAACAAAATCGGGGTTCAAGCCAACAAAACTTGTGGTCAAAACCTATCTACAGTATTAAGAACATTTATGAGAGCTATGAAAGGATGTTAGTTGATCTTGTGTAAAAGCTGTTGGGGTTTCATTGATACAAAAAACAGACTTGTCTAGAGAATTCATGCAATCAGACATAATGTACCATGTTCTTAGTTACCTTGGTATAATTCCACCCATTGCTAATCAATATTTTCCACCAAGTATAATAAAAGAATTGTAGTTGGCTAGAATTATATATGATTATGTTTTTTTGAAAAAAAAAATATATATATTATATAATATTTCTTTAATTTAATCTGTGTATGTTTATAATGCTTTTTTTACAGCACTATGATTGCAAAAATCACATCAGGGTTATTCAGTCTATTGCAGATGGAAGCAAGTTGTATGTTTGTGGAACTAATGCTCACAATCCTATGGACTGGGTTATTTATGTAAGTTCACCATGATATCTTGTTTTTACGAAAAATGTTTTTTCTTCACTTTGAGTGGAGATTAATATTTGCCTTCGAAGTTATTATTTTTCAAAATTTACAATACCTAACAGAAGATTGTACAAATGTATGCACCAAGTGTTTTGCTAAAGCACTTCATCAATAGCCACAGAAAACATTTTTGAGGTTTTATATTCCTTGAAATAATTTATCATTCAAGGACACAAATCTCTTGGTACCCAAGCATTGTGAAAATACTATGGGTGAAGAGGCATTGAATTTCAACAATTCTCTTTGTAACATAGACAAACAAAATAAGCATCCAACCTGGTTGGCTGAGTAGTTAGTTTATTCACTCACAAAGAACACCTAGTTTTTTAGAAGTACAGGAGATTATGGATGTGATGTACTGTTGCTAGGAGAAATTATCAAATGTGAAGAGAGGTGAAGTGTGATCTTTCTTGTGAGAATTAGACAGTGTTTTGGTAGGATTGACAACTTACTTCCTCTAAAATATGGCTAGGAGATTAATATTTATTATTATTATTATTATTATTTGGTAACCTCCATAGAGTCAACAGACTCATTATGGGAGGCCCACTCAACCAGCATTATGTCTATCATGATGAGCTTTCTGCACTCACAATGCACTCAGGCAATACATTCCACTCACTAATGACTCCCCATGTAAAAAGCCTACTCCTCACTCCCTTCTTCACCACATCTCTATACAACTTCCAGGGATGGCCATCTTAACATCCACTCTTTTATAATTTCTACTGTATTAATCTGATAGAACCCCTTAACCAACTTGAAGGTCTCTATCATATCTTCTCTTTTCCTCCTATCCACCAACCTTTGTAATCCACATTCTTTCAAACACTCTTCATAACCATCACTACAGATTCCTGATATCACTTTGGTTATTTGTCTTTGGAATCTCTCTAGTGTTTCTACATCACAATGAAAAAACTAGGTGACCAAATCTGAGCATAGTAGTCCATATGTTGTCTGACCAATGCCTTATATGGATGCACCACCTCCTTATCCCTACATATCAATGTACTTTTTATCATAGCAACAGTCTTTGTAACATGTGCAATGTGCCCTCAAAACTTCAGTCCACTGTCCACCATCACTCCAAGATCCTGAATCTCATCCACTTCCTGAAGTACAGCTCCACCAATACAGTATGTAGCCTTATATCTCTGTATCCCAAAGTGTAACACCTCGCATTTATTAACATTAAAACTGGAACTCCACTCATTTTTTCCAGGCTAAAAGTGTGTTCAAATCTTTCTGTAGAGAATTAACATCAGCACACTCATGATAATTCTACCCAACTTTGCATCATTGGCAAACATTTGAAGATCTCCAGTCAATCCACAAGAAAGATCATTAACAAACAAGTTAAAGAGTATTGGTCCAAGAAAAGAACCCCGAGGCATGGCACTGGTCACCTTCCTTTTCTGAGACACAGCTCCATCATACACAACTTGCTGGTGTCACTCAGAGAGCCAATCCTGAACCATCTAACCAATATACTGTCTATTCCTATCGAATGCTTTTGCAAAGTTCAAGAATATCACTGTATATGATTCTCTCTTATCCAACACATTCATCACCTTATCGTAAAACATAAGCAGATTGCTAAAACAAGATCTGCTCTTCACAAATCCATGCTCGCCATCATAAAGAATCTTATGTTCATCAATGCAATCCTGTATTCTATTGCTAACCAATTTTTCCAACACTTTGATCACAACTGCAGATATATAGACCAGTATATAATTAGAAACTTCTGTTTTTGAACCATGCTTGTGGAGAGGTATTATTTTGCCTTCTTTCCACACCTTGGGAACCTTATCCACTGCAAGACTCTCATTAATTAACCAGGACAAGAGCATGGCTAACTTTTTTGCACATTCTTTAAAAACATATGCTGAAACTTCCTAATACAAAATTCTCTGGTCTGTGTTCTCAAACTTCCATTTTCTCTCTCTCTCTCTCTTTCTCCTTGTTTTCCTTCATTACCCAGGTACCAAATGCTCTCTCTGTCAGCTGTCGATTCTTTTGCCCTTAATTCTAATTCTTGCTTCTCTTCTACATGTTGCACAGCATCTCTCACACTACCATGATTAACACTGATGAAGTGTTTGTTAAATAATTTCACTATATCATTTGCTGTGGTTACTCTGCTACCATAGCTAAAAACCGGCATCAACCTGCCATAATTATTTTTCCTCTTTCTTGCCACATAGCAGAAAAATTCCCTCGGATTAGCTTTTATCTCACTAACCAATCTTCTCACATATTCTACTTCTTTTTTAACCATGCTTGTTACTTTTCCGGCCTACACTTTATATTCTTCATGTATCTGTTCACTGCAAATAGTCTTGTACTTCCTCCATAACAACTTCTTTTGTATCACTGCTTGCTTGATTTCACTGTTCACCCATTTCACTCCTACTCTTTTTATTCACATGAATCTTGGTATGCATTTATGATTGCTTGTGTTAGATACTGCCTTATCATTTCCCATGCACTGTCAACAACTTTTCTACACACTTCATCAACCCAATGTATTGATGCTAGTTGACTACAGAGCTTCTGATAATCTCCCACCTTATAATTCCACATATAGACCTTCTCGATAACAACGTTTTCTGTTTGACTATCATCCAAACTAATACCTCATGATCACTTTCACCAACAGGTGCAGTGTTGATATGTCATTCACATTATTAGTTACAGAATTGCTTGTAATTGGGTATATTTGAGCACTGCATGGTTTATCAAATGAAAAGTGGAATGGAATGGAATATACACTGCCATCAACAAAATTATGGATGGGATTTGAGATTAGTGAAAGAAAGTCATTTATGGATAGGAAAAGAGTATGAGATACCATGATATTAGTGGGCAAATCTGAAGAAAGGCAGTCCATCATAACACATAATGATCGAAAGGAGAGGAATACAATCCAATATGACACTACTTCAAGCTATTTTCTAATTTTGCTATAATTTTCTGCATAGTCATTCCTCAAGTAACCTCAAGTAAAGACTACGTGATCATTCTCTCTTCATTTAAAGGGAGCAAAGAGGCCACATCGATTATCAGCAGCTCTTCTGTTTTGTTCTTCTTATATCCTAGGTCCACTCTGTCGCATGCAGTTTTAGGAAATCATTTCTTTCCGCTCACAAGCATTTTCCTCCTCCTAGTTTATTTTCTCATAGTTAAAATTCCTTATAATTATTACTCACTTTGTGTTTCTTGATCCAATTTGCCAGGCATGTGACTATATATTTTGTTCTCTCTCTCACACACACCAGATGACCATAAATGCACTGCTTCTCAAGACCCTGTTTTTGCTTTAATTCCAAACTGCAACTCTTTTTGGTCACATTTCTTCATCACTGAAGAAATGGAGGAGTATTGTGATGACATTACTGTTACCAGTATCCTCCTTCCTGAAAATACTATATCTCATATTCATAAGTCTGTGACCATATGCTACTCTATCATCAAAGTCTGACCAGTGGCGGCTCGTACGTAAGCACTGCGACACCGCAGCACCCCCAAGGAAAAAATGAGAAAATTAAATTTAGTGTTTATAAATAATAACAATGCTTACAACATTATATAAATGCAATACTTTATCCAAGTGTGAGCAAACAAAGTTTGCGCAGGAGTGATGTTAGCTTGCTCCACCTTTTCAACGAGTTGCCCGGTATTGTACCACCTTACCCCAGTCCTGAAGATACTTTCAGGCGCAAACTTTGTTTGCTCACACTTCGATAAAGGATTAAACTAAATTTATTATAGTCTAACCAAGTGAAAAATAAACTTTCAAAATCTTTCTCTAAATTCAGAGTAATTTATTAAAAAGGTGGCACACCGTTTGGCAACTCCTATAGGTAGAGATGACCTTGCTAATGCTTCTGCCTGGTATCTCCACTTGGGCCTGGCTCCCACTGAAGAGACCTCAATAAAGGTCGAACTAGTCTGGGTAGTGGCCCTTCCCTTAATGCATAACATTAGACATATCCGTAAGGAGATGTGTTTTGCATTATGGGAGATACTGAGATAGGAGTGATGTTAGCTTGCTCCACCTTTGCACTGAGTTGCCTGGTGTTGTACCACCTTACCCCAGTCCTGAAGATACTTTCAGGCACAAACTTTGTTTGCTCACACTTGGATAAAGGATTAAACTAAATTTATTATAGTCTAACCAAGTGAAAAATAAATGCAATACAACATGTTAAAGGTTACAGCTTATGTTTTGACATTGATTGAATAGTTAATAATTGGAATTGTTCGATTAATGCTTTAGATTACGAAACAAATGCACTGTCATCTAATGCAGTGTCGGAATTATCGCGTTCGGCCAATTGCAGCTAGACTCGCCAACATTCGTTTGCGCTTGTGATTGCACGTTACAAGTGATTCCGACACTGCTCGTTTGGGAAGTGTCACTTACAGATAAATCGTATGCTTGCACGTTATTTCTGTGAGATACGAAACTTTTATTATTGGTGCTTGTTCGTGGTGAGGGTAAAATATTTATAATAAAGCAATTTTTTTAATATGTAAATTTATTTATTAATAAATTAGTTACTGATTAGGAAAAAAATAATTTTTTTTTATTTTGTATATGCAGCAGCCCCACTTAAAATTTTCACTGGTTGCCACTGAGTCTGACTAATGCCTGTAATTTGTAGCCAACTCAAAGTGACCAGTGCCACCAAGCTTTATTCCTGATGTTTCTTGCAATATTAATTAATCAGTGCAGTTTTTCATTAGGTCTACATATACCTCACATTCCTTAATTACCTTCCCATTCCAATCAGTGATCTGATATGTTACATTGATTCCCTTCCCTTCTCCTTACCCACATTGTGTGTACTTCAGCCTGCCAGAAATTGCATCATCCCTTCTAATAGGATATGCCACTGAGAACAATCAGAATGCATTAGAGAAATATTAAGGTTATCCATATATTGAGCTATAAATGTGAGAAACTATTCAAAGATATTGCTAATGCAGTGCTAAACATTTTTGCTTGCAACACCTTTGATTTCTCTCTCCAAATTAATAGTATATGCTCAACATTTTATGTCACTAGAGTTGAAGGCTAACTATGAAATAGCTTACAGATAACAGTAATATGCTTACTCGTCAACACATTAAGGATTAGTATGCTTTTGTGTTTAGTACACTGCATTTCTTTTTCTTTTTGTTTTTATGCACACTGTATTTGTTTCATACCACTCAGAAAATGATGAAGTAATATAATTATTAAATCTGATTTAGTGTTCATTGTGCACTATGTTATCTAGAGAAAATTGTATTATTGCATTGTATTATCTAGAAAAAATAGCATACCTTGCATTGTATTATCTGGGGAATCGCTTCCATTTGTCACTTACTAAGTTACTTGATTTTGATTTTTAGCAAATCAATCTACAGAAAGCATTTGAAGAGTCTATATACAGTTTTATTATTTACTTTGTTAATAGGCTAATTTGACACATGTAGGATCATATGAACACTTTCCTGGAATCGGGGATGGAATAGCAAAATGTCCATTTGATCCCGAGGATAATTCTACAGCTGTGTGGGTTGGTAAGTAATATCCATTATAAATTGGCATGTGTGAATTGGTGTGCTTTAATTATTATCAACTATCAACCTCATACATTCAAAGATTCATAGTCTCATCTAGGTTATGAAGAACCTCTATAAGGAATTTTCAGCTGAAGTCAAGTTAACTAGTCTTGCATGGAGGTGGCAGGGCTTCCCTCCCAGAAACTGTTTTTCATCCTGCAGAATGGGTAAATCAGCCAGAACTAATTAAATTAACGCTGTCCTCATAACTTTAGTTGTTAGATGATATTCATTACCCAGTAGGTGACTACTACTCTACGTATTGGAAGTCTGAAATAGCATGGGGAAAAAAAAGTGTTTGGTCACTGGATTTATCATCATAACTGTTTCACATCTGTAACACTTTTTATTACTCGTCCATACTTTTCAGCTTTTCCATAGCTTTCTTATGTTTCAAATATCAAAGTAAACATGTCTGGTTAGCAGTTCAGTGATTTTGAACAAAACTTTATGCACTGGAACAACAACTGCTCTCATGTATTTGCTTGCCAGTTCCTTTTCACCATTGCAGTAACCCCATGTATAGTGTTTATTACTTTTTGGAATGTATCCCTGAAACTCATTTACCTGTTTACTATCACTTGCAGGAGGTTGCAAACTATACATGAACTTTTTATTCCTTCCTCAAAGCACTTCCATGGAAAAACTGAGGAGATCATCCTCCTAATTATGTATATTGGGTTTTATCCAAGTGTTAGCAAACAGATCATCCTCCTGTTGCTCTCAAAGAAATTTTCACAGTAATTTATCTGTCAATTAGGCAATTTACATATATTCAAACATTACTTAAATGAAATATGGTTTCTTCAGAAGTGCGGTTATTATTATTACGGGTATCTCCATGGAGTCAGTAGACTCATCGTGGGAGACCCAAACTAGCAAAACAATATCTGTCATATCTCTTCTTGAATTCATTTACAGATGAAGAACTCACAACTAAGTCAGGCAATGAATTCCACTCATTCACCACCCTCCAGGCAAAAAACCTTGTTCTCACACCCTTGTTCTTCCATCACCATCACACAGCTGAAACATTTCCCCTGCATCAATCCTATAAAAACCTTTCAGTAATTTAAATGTGTCTATCATATCCCCTCTTCTCCACCTATCAACCAACCTCCGCAATCCACAAGCTCTCAATCTATCAATGTAGGGAGCATTTTTTACATCACTCACCAATTTAGTCACTCTTCTCTGAACCCTCTCCACAGCCTCCTCATCTCCAAGGAATTCAGGTGACCAGACCTGAGCACAGTAATCCAAATGTGGAAGTATCAAAGCTTTATAAAGGGGAATAATAACCTCTTTATCTCTGGATGTCAGTGTGTTCCTCAACAACCAAGTAATCCTATGTGCAATCTTGGACACCTTAGCAATGTGTCCTCTGAACTTCATCTCCCTATCTACTAATACCCCCTAAGTCCCTAGCCTCATCAATCTCTTGGAGTACTGTTCCATCAATGTAGTACACAGCTGGTAATCTTTTAATCCCGAAATGCATAACTTTACACTTTTCCACATTGAACTGACATCCATTACCTTTCCTTTTGCCCATTCTACCAGCTTATTTAAATCATCCTGCAAACTTTCAACATCAGCTTGATTTTTTATTGCGCTACCCAACTTTGCATCATCAGAAAACAACTGAATATCTCCCTTTAAGTCATTTCCTATATCATTTATATACAAATTAAACAACAATGGCCCAAGCACAGAGCTCTGAGGCACACCACTGGTCACCTGCCTCATCCTGGACTCAGCTCCTCCATACACCACCTTCTGGTATCTCTCCCTGAGCCATTCTCCTATCATACCACCAATTTAGTATCCATTCCCATCTGCTCCAATTTGCATAACAGTGTTCCATGGGGTATCCTGTCAAAAGCCTTAGCAAAATCCAGAAGTACCACTGTGTATGCAGTTCCTTTGTCAAACTCAGATATCATTCTATTATAAAAAGTTAATAGATTGCTAAGGCAGGATCTACCTTTAACAAAACCATGTTGGCCTCTATAGAGTATCGTATCCTGATCCACCCATTTTTGAATTTTGTCTTTAACCAACTTTTCTAATACTTTTACCACTGCTCCTGAGATGGTGATTGGTCTGTAATTAACTACCACAGTTTTAGAGACACCTTTATGCAAAGGAACCACCTTGTCTAACTTCCACTCCCTAGGGACCATACCAGAATTCAAACTCAAGTTAAATATCCAAGTAAGAGGGGTTGACAATTCCTTTGCACATTCATGCAACACCCGAGCTGATATTCCATCTAAACAAAAAAGCAGCGTTTGCATTTAAATTTTGCAATATATTAAATACCTCTGATTTCTTAACTTCAATTCTCACATTAGTTATTGCTACAGGTATAGAGATATCCTCACTTGGATGATAGACTTTTGAAAAGTGATCACTCAGTAACTCGACCATACATCTGATTTTGTCAGCACAATACAATCAGCACCCACTAAAGTTATCCTTCCAAAGTCATTCTTCCTTTTACTTGCCACATAGCGGAAGAACTCTTTGGGATTACCCTTGATCTCCTTGGCTAAGGTCTTATTATAATCTGATTTAGCTTTTCTTACTATGCTGGTAAGAAAAGGTAACCTTCCTAGCTTGAGCCTTGTACTGCTTAAGGGTGTACTGATTGCCTTTCTCCTTGTACATTCTCCATAACATTTTCTTTTTTTTGCAGATCAAGCTTGATACTACTGCTCATCCATCTAATGCTTACCTTGTTTGCTTTCCTGATCATGGGGACACAATCTGATATTGCTTTCCTCAAATACCCGCTGATTTTATCCCATGCGCTGCTAACATCTTTCCCCTGCAATATGTTCTGCAATGGGATGACTGCAAGCTCACTCTGAAGCTTGTTATAATTGCCTAACCTGTAGTTCTGTATATACCATAGTTTATTCCATATATATTTCCGTAGTTGAAGGATTCTTAGAGCTACTTCAAAGATTCTAATAATAACTGCTGAATGCCTAATTCACAAGAGGCCTGATGTTCACTTTATCAATTATGTGACTGTCATCTTTCATTTGTTTGATCCATTACCATTTAAACAACTGACAGTTGTATTTTTCACTTTTAATGTGATTTGATTTTAATTTTTATTTGAGAAAAACTTCTTGTATTATTTGAAATTTAAAAACAAAAATGTGCTAATTAAATCATGTTGCAATAAATACTGTGCTGTTAATGTGAACACTTTTAAAGTTTGGAATTTAAATAAGGTAAGTAAACATGGTTTACATATGTAGTGCAGCTTTGAAGTTGAGGCCAGAAGCTTTGCTACAAAAATAAGCCATATTTCATTCTCTTACTGAACTAACATATAAAATATGATGTTTCGATTGCAGTCTCTGTAGTTCATTCAATAATGACAAGCCTTTTAGCTGGAAGGACCTAGATCATCAAAAGGAGCTAGTCAGTCTCATATAACAGTGGCAAAGTTTTCCTCTCACAGTAGGCAGCAACCCAGCCAGACAATATCCACAATTGACAGACATAGTACATTGTACAGATAGGATTGACCTGCCTGTTATGGAACATTAATTAGGTTTCTAAGATGCCAAATTACTTGTGTGTTCTTGACAGTCCATTGAATCTGACATGTTAGGGAAAGATGATGTTTGGGACAGATTTACTATTCCAAAATAACTTAGAGAAAATTGACTCATTATATATCTCTCTAGTGCAGTGTTAATTTACTATTGCCTGAGTTTTCAGTCATGCATCTTGACTCTCATCAGAGTACAATTTGTAATAAGACAAAATGCAGCAATCCAAAAGGCATTCAATTAAGATATCCAGTCCAATTTAGCCAACCACTCAAAATAATTATCGGAGAATTTTTAATAAGTTATAGCACTGATCTAAATAATATGTGAAAATGTTTATAAATATTGAAAATGCTAACACAAACTAGATTAACTAACTTCAGATCTTTCTTAGTGAGGGGCCTGAAATGACTTGAAAAATTTCACGTTGAGTCTCCATTGCAGTATTTTTGGAACAGCTAACTCTATAGTACTAATGTACTATATTATAATTTTGCAATTTTTTGTGTGTGGGATTCACATTAAAAAATTTGCATGCCTTGAACAATTATTAAATGAAATGTTGATATTATTTGGGAATATTAAGTAATCTTTTTCAAAAATATTGGCATATTGTTATTTTCACATGGATTAAGAAAGTTGGATAAGGCTCCACAAAACTTACTGAACTGCCAATCAAACCAAAAACAACTTGCATACAAAAGTTTTGTTTCTTCTAGCAAATGGCATTTATGCTATTGGGTTTGGCAGGAACGTTTTGATAGTTTGTTATAGTAAGCAAATTCAATAATGGTAATGAGATTCAACCCTAATTCTTTTCCAGCAAACAAGACAAAAGTTTGTAATTTTGTTGATTTGCTCAAAGTAAGAATGAACAAGGCACTCCAAAATGCATGTTCATATTCACAATGAAAATCATGCATTTGTTTCAGGATCCTGAAGTCAAAAGAGGTCTGAAAATGAAAATCTTTGAAGGATACACCAGACCATTGCCTGGATAGCTGTTTAAAGAAACCTGTTTTTTTTTTTTAATGTGAATTCCACCCACTTTCAAAGGATTGCAAACCAGCTACACACATACATAAATGGACTAAGGAGTTAGATTTAGATAACTGGGGAATCCTAATCTAGAAACAAAGAAGGACTAGGAGACTATGGACTAAGAGGTTTGAAATAGGTTTTCAACGTTCACTTTCAACTCTGGGTTTAAATCCCATTGTAATATCGATATTTGTAAATGTCTAAGTAATATATGATTTTCATTGCTCTCTGTAAGACCAGCAATCTGCTTATATGAACAATGAAAATCATTTGCTATTTGGACATTTACAAATGTCCATGTTATAGAAATGGGATTTAAACCTGGAAGTTAAAAAGCCACCCAGTTGGCCAGCTGGTATGTTGTGTGTTCCCAATACATGGAAGCAAGCCTGTATTCAGCCCATTCAAAAAAAAAGTCTGCCATCAGACTATCAACCCACTGCCCTCTCCTCAGTCCTCTAAAATAATGGAAAAAATCATCAGCAACAAACTTCTTTATTGATTATTTTGATGAGTGTCAGTATGGGTTCTGCCACTTTAACTCCAGCAGATCTCCTAGCCTGTATAACTCACTTCTTAATAAATGCCCTGGAAAAAACCTATTTAGTTGTCCTTGACATTTGTTTTCTTGTTATAGCCATTTTTTATAAACTTTTTTTTTTGTGACTCCCACAAACAAAAGGTTGTAAAGCTATAGTACATTCAATACCATGGATTGGCTAAAGATTTTTTCTATTTTTTTTTAAATTAATTACATATATTTTTTTTTTTTGTTTATTTATTTTTTTACCTGGTCTAGAAACTCTATTCTAGAGACCAAACATGGAACTTTTTCAAGCCACTTCAGGCCTCTAATAAGTGGGGGTGGTGGTCTCACACTGGTAATGAAATTCATCTTCCACATAAAGACAATCACAATCTATGCCCACAGTAGGATTCAAACCCATAGCCTGTTGATTGGAGAGCAGATATGTTGACTTGGACAACCAAGCCAGCTCATCAGAGCAACTTTTAGAACACCTAGTTTTTGTGTAGGGTAGTGGTATAAGTCTCTCTGTATATATTGGCTTATGTGTGTAGATTTGTGGTAAACACTGAAGGAAGATGCATAAGTGCATCCAGAAAAGGAAGTGTGTTATTTTCAGTTTCACTGGTGAATTGAATACATCTGTGGTGTCTGTTTAGTTGGCTGAGGAAAGCCAACTAAATTTGGCAGCTGTGAAGCCAAATGGCAAAAATGTTGTCAACATATCTTAGCCATACTTTGAGTTTTAAGGTCACTGAATTAAGAGGCTTGTTGCTCAAAATGTTACATATAAAAGTTAACTATAGGATATAAAATTCTCTATGATCTTGCTTTGCCAATCGCCTGTAGAGAGGAAGGAAAATGTCCTTGTACGTTTTGGCCTTTGTCTTGTACTCCTCCTCCTTGTCTGCTGTCTTTTTCATAACATCGTCTGTAGGTCTACATAATTTAATAATTTGTCCATTTCACCATACTGTATTTATCCTTCTAACTTTAGGAATATTATTCGATATTGTCAATTAACTAATCTCAAACTAAGTTCCAGGCACTACTGATCTCCCTCTCCTCTGATCATGCCATAGTGGGTCAGTTTATTTCCTGAGTTTGTCATAGTTCCTCTTGTTTTACAGCTCTATGCATTTCTTTAATGAAGTTATTGCCTTCTCATGTTCCATTCAAAACTTCATGTTCATGCTCACCAGCTGGTGGTCCAATGGTGACCTCTTCTGATATCACCTCATGAAACATCATTATTAAATCCAATACTTGTGTCACTTCCACCACGATATGTAAAGTAGTTATCTAAAAGCAACTAAAGGAACTTGTTCTCCTTACCTACAGATATTTTTTCTTGCTTCCATAATTATAAAGCTGCTCATTAATATATATTACCTGTCACTCACAGTTTTCCATTTGCCTAAATATTTCAGAACTTCTTCTCCCTATATTTCCTGGCCTGTAGCATGCTCTATTAAATATATAATATTCCTACTCACTTCAACCTTATACCTAATCATTTATTAGACTAAAAGCCACCATCACTTGGAAGGGACACAAAACTTTAATAGTAATCTGTGCTGGTTCTCACCAGATCCAGCAGGTTCAAACCCTGGGCCTCCCACCGTCACATGCTGGTAATTTTTTTTTTTTTTTTGAGTAATTTTGTCTTATTAGTTGCATGCTTTTTCATTTCCTTCTTATTACATGTCCTTTTTCTTCTATTCTATGTCCATTAGTTGAAGTACTCCATAATCACTTGCCTGCTGCTGCATAGCATCTACATCTTCCTTTGTATCCATGCCTATAATAATAATCAACTATATATATATATTCATATACATCTCATGCTAGTCTGTATCTCCATATATTGCTTCCTGCTGAACTCCTATTCTTGTTGGTTGCAGTTCTGCTGTTAGCAGCAGTACTCTCTCTCTTCCCATGAAAGCCATGTCTCTTACATTCAGTTTCAGTTGCTGTTCTGCTGTTAGCAGCAGTATTCTCTCTCTCTTCCCATGAAAGCCATGTCCCTTACATTCAATTCCTATATCATCCATCATAAGCTAGGTCTTACGTTCTGATAATTTTAGGCCAAGTTGAAGTAACTACTGCCAAACCTTTTACCCTTATTCCTGATACCTCTGGCATTTGTATACATGAATTACAATATTGCCTTGAACCTACACCTATCCTTACCTCTAACAATGACAGTCCATTCAGCTTAAAGACCGCAGAACTTCAGTATCTAGATTCCCCTAAAGTCAATGGTGAGCTATAAGGAGCTCGCGGGGGCTTGCCCGAGCCCTTTGTTAAATTTTTCTCAAATTTGCGAGCCCCTTGTTGTTATTGTTTACTTTTTTATTTAAAAAAAAAAACATAATTTTTTGAAATATAATAAGCAACAAACTCATATGGTAACCTAACAAAGTGATTTTATTAATTAAAATATTATAGTTACTGTTACTACCATTTTACAAATAAGAATTCACTTTTCTAATCACATATGAATAAATAGGACTATAAAATAATGCCCCTTGATTGGTACCGTTGATTATCACTTGAAGTATAAAACAAAAGAGAAATATAATGTATTTCAATATTATTGTGTTTAGATAATATTTATTTATTATTTATAGATTGTTTGTCATAAAAACTTCTATCTATAAACAAAACAAATTTGTTTATAAAAAATGCAGACTATTGCATATGTGCGATTATAAAAGATTTTATTCTTATTATATTTTGATAGTTAAAAAATATTTTTCTTATGTAAGATAAATTAACACAGATGATTGTGTGCAAATATTTCATGTTTAGATCATGAAATTGTTTAAAAATTATAGCCTTTACAGATTGATTGTCCCCTCATACTTTTTGATTAAGGAGTACACAAGCTGTATTAATAAAAGTTTTTATGCGAGATACGGCTATATTTTTGCTAGATGATGCGAGCCCTTTGTTAAAATTTCCATAGCTCACCACTGCCTAAAGTCCTTTTATTCATCAGATGCACTCCATACATCTACTACAAACTACATACCATTCCTCCTGCACAACGCTGATTTATGCAATTGTGACCTTTGTTCTCAATTTACTCCTATCATTCCATTGTAACAAATTTATGATTTTTACTCTCTTGCTCATTTTTCTCCCTTCTTCCATTAACCCTTTCATAACTTCTCTTATTCCCTTTCAAATCATTCACTTTCAAAACAACGAACTGTTTCACTTTTGTTCATGCTAAAAAGCATGACTTGTGAGAAACGTGCACTATTTTCAGATAAATAACTATTTTACTTTTACTTTTTGCACTCCAGTAACATTACAAATATCCTTAATCTTCACACCTATCCATATTTCCACGTGAAAAGAATATTGTATGGAATCACCATACAATATTCTCTTCTTATTCTTTGTCCCTCTTGCTCTTGCAGAATGTTTCTGCCACACTTGACTGCATAAGCATTGTTTCTTTCATTACAGAACTTATCATTCTTCTGATTTTCAACCACTTCTTTCATGTTATCATCCGTACTTAATTCACTGTTGTTCACTCCCACAACTGCATTTTCTGCAACACACTCACTTTTCATGACCTGAATTTCTGGTGCATCTCTTGCATTCTTTCATCTTCAGTAAAGAATACCTTGTATGCATGCACATGATATCTCACAAAAGTGTTAACAGGTGGACTGCAGAGCTTTCACAGACTAATTGGGAAACACTTAGATAGCTAACACATGTGCAGAAAAATACAGAATTTATTAGCAGCTGCAATATATTTCATACGATGTAACATCAACATCATCAGGGAGAGGAAAGAAAATCAATTGAAAGTTAACTTCAAAGCACGAGCTAATCATGAGGATTCATGATTAGCTCGTGTCTTGGTCACAGAGTTGACAGGAGGATGCACAATTAGAGTTCTAAAGTTGGATAGTTTCTGTAACTTAAAATTAAATAATGTAATCAGCATTTTTAATAATGTGTATGTATATATATATATATATATATATAAACTGAAAAAAAATTATGAACAGTTAATGGCAACCACTTCACAGAACTTTGAAATTGGCATACACTCAGGACAGTTAAGGTTCAGAAGCTCCTAAAACTTCACTTTTCAAGGAACAAATAATCAAATGTTGGAATGAAGCATTTTGTTCTGGGTCCAAAGAACTCTGCGTCTAATGTCAATGGCATGAGGAGCAAGACTAAGACTTGTGTGATTCTAAAAATGTAGTATAGTCCTTGATGCCCTTGGATTTTAGCAGAACAGCCAGTCTGTCCAAAGTAAAAAAGCCAGTATGAACAGAGCACTTGGTAGATACCTAAAGGAGATAGGTGGTAATTTATCCATAGTAGATAATAGAAAAGAAGGCAGTTTCCAAATTGGTTTCAAGAAAGTGTATAGAACATACTTGAAGAATCTGTTATTTGTCCATACATTCCAGTAAGTAGGGTATGGAAGTTCTTTTTACATCAGATTGCAGCTGGCTAAGGGATAATAACTGTCGATAATTTTCTGGGTTGTAGTTTTATTATAGCCATTAGTCACTAGAGTGACTTTTATTTTATTTATTTTTATTAATTAATCTAATAGAAGGGAATTACATACTATGAAATGCATATATTGTGATTCATGTATTGAATGTATGAGTGTGCTGAAAAGTGGTGATAATTGCCATGAAAGAATTGAGGTAAAACCATGTAATTTACACATTCTATAATTACCACGAAGTGTTATACACTTGTTACAACATTGCTGCACCATATGCAATCCTCTTCTTGCAAAAACCAGTCGTCAGTTGCAGATATGATTTCATCCGTGGTAAATTTTGTTCCTTTCAAGTGTTTCTTTAAATATGGGAATAGGAAATAGTCAGATGGGGCCAGGTCTGGTGAATAGAGTGGGTGAGGCAAACATTGAAAGCCCAAGTTGTGTATTCTCTGTTGGGTTTCATGAGCAGTGTGAGCAGGTGCATTGTCCTGCAAAAGCAACATGCCTCTGCTTAGTTTCCCATGACATTTTTCCTTCAGTACCTCCTTCAATTCCTTCAGAGCTGTTGAATAAACTGCTGCTGTAACAGTGTCATCTTTTTTGAGGTACTTGGTAAGGATTATACCATCCATATCCCAAAAGACAATGGCAAGAACCTTTCCCTTTGTCTGTGCAGAACCTTTGTGTCTCCACTCCATTGACTATTGTGGTCTTGGTCTCTGGGTCATAGTAATGAAGCCATGTTTCATCAACAGTCACAATACAAGCTAAAAAATTTGCACATGATTTCTCAAAATGACCCATTGCCACCAAAAAAACAAATTATTACAATTTGATGAAACATGGGGGGGGGGGAAGGGTTTTAAGATATGTTCCTTCTTGTGGTTATATCAGTTGCTTTAATATTTTTGTTGTAGGTGTTTATCAGAACATTTCATCCCCCCCCCCATAGTTAACTGATCTTCTCTTCTTTCTCTTACAATATCCATGTTACATTGGAAATTCTATATTTTTTGACACATGTTAGCTGTCTAAGTGTCCAATAATATGTCTAGTACAAAACTTCTGATTACTTTTCAGACCAAGACTTCAAGTGTTCTTTTGCATCCTCTGAAACATGATTATTAGGAAATGACTAATATGATAATGTTAACATTTGATTTATACAAGGAAAAAAAAAAGTTCGTTTAGACTAAGTTCAATTATCATTGCTAAAGCATGAACAGAGCACTCAAGGGTTAGATTTTTTCCATCATCTAACTCTTCAGAATGATGTTAATTCTGATCTCTTAGACATATGACTACATTTTTTTTTTAATCTTTACCTGTGGCATGATTATAAGTAATAAATTACACGATAACCACAGTAATTAACTTCAACATAGAAACAAGCAATCAAAGTTCCTTTGATTGCTTGTTTCTACACACTGGTGATGTACTATTATTGTCAGTACGAAATATCTGTACTTTGAGTCTTAGACCTTCTGTAAGTATATATATATATATACATATATCGATGTATATTTATATCGATAAGACTCGAAGTGTTAAAGTTAATTACTGTGGTTATTGCGTAATTTATTATTTACATTTTTTTTTACAAATCCATTCAAATAATTCCCCTCCAAAGTTTGTGCAAGTTTTTCTTAATTTTACTAATAATTACCAAATAACACAGTCATTATTATAAAAGAATGCAAGACCCATTCATCCTTTCCTATTTAGAACTCTTTTGTGAAAAGTGAGAAACATCCCCCCCCCCACACACACAAAGGTTGGTATGTGCATTTATCAATTATAATAGGAGCAGACGACTTCCTGATATGTTAGGCTCAATGACCTTTCATTGGCTGAGTAATTTGGCTTTATATAAACCTAATTAATATTCTGATGGAGTGGTTAATGATGTCGAAATCATCTACCATGCATTCAAAGCATGTAATTTGTGGCTGGTTTATGTGTGATTAAAAATCATTGTTTCTGATCAACAAAACCCTGCTACTTCTGCATGATACTGGTAAATTCATATTTATTTGAAATATTCTTATAAAGATTCCTTGTATCATTTATATCCCAAAGGATAACAATTATGCAGTTCTTTCTATCCGAAGGACATCATCAATATGAGCTGAACTATGGATACCACAGGAGTAGAGGTCTAAAAGATGAATGAAGCCCTCATGACATTTCTCAAACCTAGAATATTAGCAAAAAACTCAGAGGTGTTTGCTCTTAGGATTGGCTTAGGTGTTGGTTATTATAAATATCAATACCTAAGAGTATATGTATAGAAAACGCATCTAAAAAATAAAACCACCTACCTGCAGTTCTGATTGTTGTTGATCCATTTATGCAATCTATTGATAATTAATTTGGAGTGGGAGAAGAAATTCAAATATGTTGTATGTATATGTGTTTTATATCATTTTTTTCTTCCTTCTATCTTTTCAGAACATGGCAATCCATCTGGCCTTCCTGGTTTGTATAGTGGAACTGTCGCAGAATTCACAAAAGCTGACACTGTCATCTTCAGAACAAATTTATATAATTTAACTACCGGATATCAGGTTCATCCTTTCAAACGAACTATTAAGTATGACTCAAAGTGGTTAGATAGTAAGTACAAAATTATTTTCAATAAAATAATTATAGACATAATTTCATTATATACTGTTCTTTTGTAACTAGGACTGTAGATTTCTCTCTGCAGTTTAGTTCTTAGTTGTTGAAACTAAAAAAAAATGTGATTGCAGCTGTTAGACGCATGCTAACTAATAATAGAAATGTGTTCTTAAGTTCTTAGAATTAAAAGAAAGTGAAAAAAAAAACACGCTTCAGTAATTTTAAAAGCAATGAAAGCAAAGTAGTCTATCAATTGTCAATACCTCAGTATTGTCAGATCTTATATTTGCGTCCTCAACAGTACTTCTGACCACATCAGTCCATCTTGATCTTTCTCTAAGTTTTTTTTTTTCTGCCATTTGGCATCAAACACCTGTTTTGCTAGCCTTCCCTCTCTCATTCTGTTTAAGTGATCATACCAGCTTAGATTGGCTCTGCTCACACATTCATGAATACTAACAATGTCGAGGTTTTTCCTAATATCTTCATTTTTAATATAATTCTGCTATTCATACCATCTGTTCACTTCCCTAGTTTTTCTCAGAAATGTTTTACTTGTTCTAGACGATGTCAGTTGAGAATGCAGTTAAAGTTTTTCATGTCAAATTTATTACAGCTATTATTCAGTTTAGTTAAAGAATCCTGAACACTCATATTAGATCTGTTTAGGAGTACAACATCATCTGCATAAAGCAAACAGTTAAGTCATGTAAGTAATGATTTACTTGTTAAATTTTATCATAACTGATTTCTGTTATTTCTAGTTGCACATAGTTTTTGAACATAATTGAGTCTTATTTAGGTTTAATCACAGATGTTTAGCTAGCAATTTGGAGTTTTCACCGATATGAGTTTGTAGCTCATGTGGATTTGAAGTAAAGATAATTGTCATCTGCAAAAGTGTAAATGCCTTAAATATCTCCCATTTATCTTTAGACTTTTTCTTCCTAATCAAGAATTTAAATATTTTTTCTAAGAATGCTTTCAATACTTTTGGGTTTATTTTGTCATCTTGTCTTATGCATCTCTTTATTTCCACACTACAGATGATTCCATTAAAATGAACTGTTGTATCAGAATATGCTGATCTAATGGTTTCTCCATGTACTTGACATAATTTTCACTGAAAGGTGTTAATCTGTTTTTTAAGGCTATCTGTGATATGCTATGCTCTGCTATTCTGCACTGCTTACTTATGGGCAAGTGTAGGAATATTTTTCTTCAGATTTGCATTCCTGAAATTGAATTACAATTATCAATAGGAAGCGCTGCATAATCCTAAGATATTTATATCATATAAATATTATTATTATAATATATTATTATATTGATTGAGAAATATCGTTTTAATCTACATCCAGTCCACAAAGCCTTGCTTCATCACTGCCATTAATAGCCAGGGTAAGTGTCATATTCAGACTTTCATATTTTCTGAATAGAAAGTTGTTCAGTTGCAGTTGATTTTGGAAAGACTACAAATAATAGTATTGTCATAATCATCAATGAGAGTTAGAAATTTATTAGAAGTTAGAAGATGAGAGCTTGGTCCACCTTTGCTCAGAGTAGCCTGGTATTGCACCACCTTACCTCAGTCCTGAAGATATTTTCAGGCGCAAACTTTGTTTGCTTACATTTGGATAAAGGATTAAACTAAATTTATTATATTAACATTTATGAGAGTTGCAATTTTCCCATATATTATTATTATTATTCGTGACACCTCCAAGGAGTCCGAAGACTCATCGTGGGAGGACACCTACTATACAACTCTCTCAACCACTACACCGAGCCTCTACTACCAATCATCTCCATCAACGCTATCTACCGCCCACCACCACAACTAGTATTTTTTGTCTGTAAATTGCGTGTATTCTGAATGGCCAATTTGTCTGCATGCGGGATGAAAAACCCGAGTTTCTGGGAGAAAAAAACCCTGCTACCTCCGTATGAGATCGGCTAACTCACCTTCGATTGAAAAAGTCTACATAAAGATTCCTCCCGTCATATACTGGGCTTTGACCTATACTATCTATTCCTGAAGCTGGGTCGGGGGGGGGGTTCTGTTTTCATCAGTAAATAAAATGAAAATGCATATAATACTATCCGATTACATTTTAAAGATTGTTTCTATGAGCTGCATGATTCATGTGTATTGTTGCAGCATGGAGATTTTAACAAATACACATGAATCTTTCATCACGAGTAGGAAATTATAATGCACAAATCTTATGCACTTTCTTTAGCTTGAATTATTAAATTTCACTACTGGGAATGAAATGTAGCTTGATTTTGATTCATTTGTCATATCCTTCTGTTGTTTTTTGCTTAATGTTATATGGCAGAAATCTTTTTTTTTTTGTTGTTGTTGTTTTGTTACAAGTTCTGTGACCAAATTTACATCTGATTTCATAACACGAGTCAGTCAATTATGTTTTGACTTTTTATGAGATATAAAAAGGGGGAAGGGAATAAATAATATAAAATAGTAAATAATAATAGTATATTTGTAAATTTATTATACACAAATCTACATCTTTATTAAGTATTATTATCTTAAATCAGAATAATTATTGTTTTACAATTTTATTTTGTGAGACAAATATAAAAAATGGACTGCATTTTAGTGCATCTGACAAACAAATATTTTGCCTCATAAATGCACTCACATTCTTTGTCTTTGCAGTCACCACACTCTCAGACAATGCATTCCAGTCCTTCAGCATTCTTCATGCTTAATTATCTTATTTTTCAGTTTCTGAAATGGGTTACTATGCAGGATATCTATTAATCATTAAATGATATATAAGAATAAATTTATTTTTCAATTTCTAGAGCCTAATTTTGTGGGATCATATGATATAGGAGAACATGTCTTCTTCTTTTTCCGAGAAAGTGCTGTTGAATACATCAACTGTGGAAAAAATATTTATTCTAGAGTAGCTAGAGTATGCAAGGTAAGATAAATTCAGTATAATACATTTCATTTTTAACTAAGAAGAATGTTATTATCTCTCATGAACAGTATTTATTTAGAGCTGGAGATATATTCATTCATTTTATAACAACAATGATTAAAACATTACTGATAATTAGTAAAAATTAATAAAGAAGGTGACCAAAAGTTTTCTTGGAATTTATGTCCTTGTATTGCATTTTTTTTTTAATTTATAAGTTATATGCAATAATAAATAATTATTTATATTCCATTTCCATGGAATCTGAAGACTTCACAAGGGACTTACACGACTAACCTACCACGCCTCCTTAAACTCAGTCACTGACATTTTGCACTCACTGGTAACCCATTCCACTCATTTGCTATATTCTAAGCATGCAAGCAAAAAAAAAGTCTTCACATCCTTACTAACTGTGCACTTACTCATTTTACAGGCATGACCCCCATCTCTGCTTGAAACCTCCTTAGTAACTTTGTGTGTGTGTCATATGCCCCTCTTTTTTTTTCCTACCAACCAAATTTGGCTAACAAACCTTTAGTCTGTTCTTATAAGAGGTTCCACTCACTAGTTGCCCACTCCTGGATCCTCTGAACCACTAATTCATTCCCAAGTATCTGAACACCGTAAATTGGAAGGGATTATATCATAGCTTTATAAAGAGGAATAACTTCTTTATTACAGATCCTTTGTGCTATTTTACCCACTTTCATAAGATGTTCCCTTGAAATTTCAATTCTCAGTCCACCATCACTCATATGTTTTATCAGTTTCTTGTAGCAGTCCCATCTGAGTAATAATACTTAGCTCTTCTAATTTTTTCATCCCCAAAGTGCATAATGCTTTGCTGTATTGAACTAGTAGTTATTATCCTTGCTCAGATCATCAACTCTTTAAATCATCCTGTGGGATCATCAGTTATTTTCTATTGCCCTTAGCATCATCACCATCATCAAACATTGAATATTCCATTGAAAATCATCTTCAGTATCATTAATATACATTCTAAATAGCAGTAGCAGCAGTGCAAATACAATTCCTAATCATTAATATTAAGGATGTGCCAAATATTTGGTTTTACTTCAGTATTTGGCCAGCCAAAGCAAAAAAATTCCTGATATGGAAGTCATACAAATGCAACCAATTGGGAAAAGCCTTCTTTAATGTTGAATGACTGCATCCGAAGGCTTACTGTTTGCAATAGCTTTCTTTGGTATTTTTATTTTAATCTTGTTATGCAGTTTTAAAAGTTTTTTTATATAGACGAACAAGTTGTTGTTCCTCTGTATCGAGCCTTGATAAGACCCCATCTGGACTTCTGTGCCCAGTTATGGGCACCAGGGTTTCTTTGTGATGAGGAGGAAGTGGAGAGGGTCCAGAGACGAGTGACCAAGATGATAGCAGGTCTGTGGAATGAACCTTATGAGAATAGGTTGAAGATTTGTGGGTTGCAGAAATTGGACGATAGGCGAAGGAGGGGTGATATGATTGAGACATTCAAATTACTGAAGGGTTTTTATAAGATTGATCCAGAAGATATTTTTGAAAATATGACTGGTGGTGGGAGGACTAGGGGCCATGCATGGAAGCTGGGCAAGAGCGTGGTTGACAAGGGTGTTAGAGCTAGGTTCTTTACTTGGAGAGTAGTAAATGAGTGGAATAAGCTTCCAGAGTCTGTTGTGGGTGCTACGACTGTGAATGAGTTCAAGGCAAGGTATGATAGATACTGTGTGAATGTTGAATAGTTGTTCTTGACATGATGTTAGGGCCGCCCTCGATGAGTCTGTCGACTCCTTGGAGTTTCCCGGAATAATAATAATAATATTATACAGTATTAAATTTGTCTAAAATATTGAAAAATAGTCCATGAATAATAATAAAAAAGCAGTATCTGGAAGTTTTGATTTATATGCTGATTCAAAATTTGCAAAATGTAAAATGCAAACAAAAAAATATCTGTGTGATCCATAAAAAGAAGTACATATCTTTGATTAATCATGTAAAAACGAAGAAACTGGATATAGATTACTCTTGGAAATACTGGAAAATTCCTTTTTCTAGATCATCATTTATTGCAAATTCATTTTGATTATTGAATCCATAACTATTCTTTATATTTAACAATTAGTTTTGTTAATATTTTTATTTTATGTTATTTGAAAATAAGCACAATATAGATAGAAATAAGAGATATTAAAGATCTGTCCTTATTTCATAGCCAAATTAAAATAGCAACTTTTTTTTTCCCAATTTCTAAAAAATGAACAGAGAGTTTGAGAATACAATTCTCAAAAACTGTATTAATTAGGTTTTGCTTGACAAACAGCTGTAACTAACCAGGCTTAAAATTGCCAAAACTTAAAAACAATAATAGGAAGGGGAGAAAAAAATTTAATTCACTTATGATGAATTTAAAAACTTAAATTCATCATAAGTGAACTCTTGAAGGGTGCATGACAAGATATTATTATTATTATAAAAAACTTCCATGGAGTCAAAGACTTATTGTGGGAGGTCCACTGTTATACACACAGTTTACCATACCGTGCCTTAAATATATTCACCATCTCTGAACTCACCACACTCTCACGCAATGCATTCCAATCAATCACCACTCCATGCAAAAAACCATATCCCCTCTCCTTCTATCCACCAATTTCTGCAAATTGCATTTTGTCAACCTGTTTTCATACTCAACATTCCAGAAACCACCTTAGTCAATCGCCTCTGAACCTTTTCCAATACATCATCTTTTTGAAAACCAGGTGACCAAATCTGTGCACATTAATCCATATGTGGCCTGATCAAAGCCTTATACAAAGGAACCATAACATCCTTACTTCTACAAGTCAGTGCCCTCTGCATCATTCCCATTATCCACTGTGTTGTCCTCACATTTTTAGTACCATGTCCCGAAAATTTTAGGTCCTTGTCTAAAATCACTCCCAGATCCTTCATCCCCTCTATCACTTCCAAGATATTTCCACCGATTGTGTACTCTACATCCAGGGCCAGCCTTCTCTATAAAGGGGCCTGGGTGCAAGAAACCTTTTGGGGCTCTAAAATATTTTTCAAAGGTAAAAATTAAAGGATTTGAAATAAACGTATTGTAAAACCTCTTACCTGCAAATGATTTTGGCACAGGAAAACAAAAAAATACACATTCAAAATATAATACGTTTCCGCAAATGTGTACCAACTGTGCCCACTCGATCATGGGGCCCGGGTGCATTGCACCCACTGTACCCCCGAGATGGCCGGCCCTGTCTACATCCCATCTTTGCTTCCCAAATTTCAAAACCTTACACCTTTGCAACATTGAATTGATATCCCCACTCATTTATCCATTCAGCCAGTGTATTCAAGTCCTCTTGCAAAACTACAGCATCTGCTCTACTCCTGATCTCTCCCCAACTTTGCATCATCTGCAAACAACTGCATATCACCATTTTTAAACCTCTCCAAATATCATTTACATACAATTAAACAGCAATGGACCCAAAACAGACCCTTGGAGGGTACACTACTAGTAACTTTCCTCTTCTGGAATATCACTCCTCCATAGACAACTCGCTGATACCTATCAGACAGCCAATCTCCAATCCAGCAAACTAATCTACTGTTCAGTCCCATCCGTTCCACTTTAATTACAAGCTTGTGTGGCAATTTATCAAATGCCTTTATAAAATCTAAATATACCATTTAATATGCAACACCCTTATCTAATGCATTTGTCACTTTATTAAAAAAAGTCAGCAGGTTGCTAAAGCGTGATCTTCCTTTAGTAAATCCATGCTGGCTGCTAAAGAATATTTTTCTGTTGTCAACCCAATTCTGAATCTTGGTCTTAACTAACTTCTCTAATATCTTAACCCACAATTCCAGAAATACAGACTGGTTTATAATTCAAAGCCCTACTCTTATAATCTCCCTTATGAATTAGAACAATTTTACTCTCTTTCCACTCTTTTGGAACTTGACCCAGTGAAAGACTCATGTTGAAAGGATTTGTAAAAGCTGTTGTTAACTCTCTGGAACATTCCCTCAAAACACATGGTGAAATAGCATCAAGTCCCACAGCCTTATTTACATTAAGTCTATTCAATTGCTCCTATACCTCCTGTTCACTAACAGTTCTTCCTTCTTTCTCACTACTTTTAAGTTCTGCATGATGTCACATTCATAAGAATGAAATACCTTTTTTATATATATATATATATATATATATACCTTATTCAAGCTTTTGGCCTTCAGAATACATTCACACATTGATGCTGTTATGTATTTCTTTGTCAGTTCCCAAGTAGCATTTATTTCCTTATTGCTCATCTCCTCCTTCCATGCTTTAGCTCCAAGCTGTCTGCTAAGCTTGTAAGAAACACCAGCCTTATAATTCCACATATATCCTTTCCTCACAGAAGTCTGCATATGGCTATTCACAATCCAGGTGATCAAGTCATGATCACTCTCACCAGCTGGAGTTAAGTGTGAAACTCTACTCATAATTACATCCTCTGATGAAATGACCTAATCTAAAAATCTCAATCCTTGCATGCCCACCTTTATCTGCTGCCTGAGATAGTTCTTTCAAGAGCTCAAAATTCATTTTTCCTATTCCCAAATGCTATCTCTCCATTCCATTCTACACCACCATAATTAAAATCACCCATAATAATTACCATTCCTTTGTTCACTAATCCAAGTTGTACATTTCTTCAAACTTACTTCAGTACGTTTATACATTTCTTCGTCACCACCCTCCACATTTCCTGGTCTCTATAGGCATCCAACTAAATATGTCATCCTGTCAACCTCCATGTTATACCACACTGCCTCATAGCCCTTATTTCCATCTTTCGTGTCTACCTTATGTGGACATAATTCCCCTGCTATCATTAGCAGAACTCCCCCTCCCTTCTTGTCGTTTCTATCCTCACGAAAAATACTGTATCCTTCCATCTCAATTCCCATTAGAATATCATCTTTGACCAACCATGTTGCACTTATTCTGATGATTTGGGAAACAAATAAACTCAATCAGTGAAACCATTTCATCTCCCTTATTTCTGATACATCTGGCATTTGTAAACAGACACAGTAATTCATTTTGAGGTCTATAAACAGTCCTATCTGAGGCACATGTTGGTTGTGATTTCCCTACCATATATAAACTTTTGTATAAACCTAATTTCGTAATGGTGGGGCACTTAATCTCTCCATAGTCTGTCATTTTGTGTTTTGTATGAGCATCTTGTCTACAAAGAAAAATCCATGGTTCTGGGAGGAAAATAACCATGATTCTTGCATTCTTTACACGAGCTTGATATATCCTTTTTGATCTAAGACTCCATCATTTGAAAAATATTTTTTTTAATCTTTTAACAAATATCTCAAATTTAGGAGCATATTTGAAATCTGTTTATGTGGTAAAATAAAAGATCCTGTAATTTTAATACACCTGTTTATATCTGTTAAAATGTAAAGGAAAAATTTTAAAGGTTAGTCTGTTCTGGTAATAGAATTAAAGTCCATCCTCCATCATCTTAAAGGTACTCTATGCATTTCGTAAAAGAAAAATGGTAATATTTAAAAATACAATAGTGATCACTCATTTATCCAATCTTCAAAAAATCAAATCATTAGTCCACAGAAATTACTGTGCACACATTTGGTCACCCAGATTTTATTTCCTTAATCTGTCTTCATATTCTACATTCCAGAGACTCATATTGATATAGTGAATCTTCTCTGATATCTTCATCTCCGTGAAAACTGGGTGACCAAATTTGTGCACAGTAGTTTCTATGGGCTAATGATTTGATTTTTGATTCGATAAAATCCATATAAGTTGGTGAGAGGTTGTTACCATATTAATGTGGAGGAGATTTTTTATATAGTAGAGGGAGACAATGGTAGAATAAGAGGCCATCCCTGGAATCTATATAAAGAAGGTATGAGAAAGGGAATGATAAGCAGCTTCTTTGCATGGAGTGGTTGGTGAGTGGAATGCATCTTTTGTGTGTTTGGAAACTATGAATTGGTTTAAGACACAGTTTAATGATCCACTTGAGACTTGTGGACCTTCTGTAATGAATCCTTTGACTCCGTGGAGGTCTGTTAATGATAAAAATTATTAACAAATGAAACCTAACTATGAAACCAATATTCCTCTTCATTCCAGCAGTTCATAATATGAGCAGTCATACTTCCGATCTCACCAGACAGTTAGCAAAATCACTCAATAACCACATAAGATAAGGACATAACCACTCGATTATCTATATCCAACCCCTAGAGTATACCAGGATAGGGCTTCAGTTCTTTTTTCTGTCAAGAGTGAACTATTTCCTTGTGTTCTTTGACAAGTATTCTTATGCACTGAGGATGCTGGTTTGAAATTCAGCAAAATATTATCAGCTTAATAAATTATGATATTTATTTTGTTATACAGTAAAAAAAAGTTAATGCATATTTTATAAAAGTTTACTTTCATTTATTAGAAAGATACGGGTGGCAAGAATATTCTCAATAAGAACTGGGCTTCATTTCTGAAGGCACGTTTGAACTGTTCTATTCCTGGGGAATTTCCATTTTATTTTAATGAAATACGTAAGTTTTTGAAAGTTTATTGAAAGTAATATCTCTTTTCCCTCTTTTATTATTTTTCATTATCATATGTTAAATTATTAACAGCAATAAAAATTAATCTGTTTGAAGGAATTTAAGAACATTATTTTTATATTAAACATGTTGGTTTTGATTTATTTTTTAATTTATAAGGTGATCTTTTATTATGGAATAGCTATTTTGATTATCTAATCTTAGAATATTATGTTAGAAAAATAAATTACATCATAATATAGACTATTAAAAAGTACATAATATATAGTACAAATTTTAAAAGTAAACATCTAAATTAACTTCACTAAAAGGCTGAAGAATTTAAAAAAATTTTCTGATTTCAGAGAACATCTATAAACATCCAGATGATGATAGAAAGTTTTATGCTGTATTTACCACATCCATGTAAGTAATAATTGTTAACTGCACAAATATTAAGAATTGCTTTAGTTTACAAAAACAAATTTGATTTGTTATAGAGATTAATTTCTCCTCTTAAATTCATTATAGAGGATAAGCATTTGAAACCTTAGTATGATAAAAATATATTATGAAAATGCTTGCAAGCACTCATTTTCTCAAACCAACAGATGTCTATTTTAACAGAACTATGCATTACATAGTTTCTTATGGTATGAAATTAAATGTCAAATTCAAGAAGCAATAGAGTTTACACCTGTAGCATGTAGATTGATGATGCTCACATACCTCAAGAGGATAGGCTTGCATGGTCAGAAAATTAAAGAAAAGAGTAGAACAGAAAACAAACAAAAAAAAAGAACATTGAACTAACATTAAAAACTAAGCATGCCTTTCTATCATCTTTACAGGAAATAGTGATTATAATTAATGAATGTTGCAGACTCATTTCATAATATTGTTAAAAATTTTTTTTTACTTTTTTTTTTTGGTTATTATAAATACTAAACCTTAAGTGAGTTTGTTATTATACTGCCTCCCATGTTAAGAAAAAACTTTGCTTTGTTGGATTTATGAAATAAAATAAGCAATCATCATAATCAATTTCCTGGTATGTACCCTCTAAAGGTGTTCAGGCTACAATGACAGCGCTACATGATCAAGTTTACATTATTATTAATCTTTTTTTCCAAATTAGTCTGTTACTTGTCCATACTCCAATATTGTCAAATCTAACAATTCACTCTTCTAGCACATTTCTAACTGAATCAGTCCACCTAGACCTTGGTCTTACTCTGGATCTTTTTCCTGCTATCTTAGAAGCAAACACTGGTTTTGCAAACCTTTCCTCTCCCATTCTACGAGAGTAGTCTGAAAAGTTCTCGGCCTCAACCATAGATGACAACACTATCGGCAATTTTTTTTTCTCTAAGTTGGTACATCTGTCATAAGCATCCATGTGAAATTGCAAGTCATTCTATCAAGTAGTTTGTTTTATACAGCTGTCTGAAGCAAAAGTGTTGTCCCTCATGTCTAATACATTTATTCCAGTGATACTCCAGCGCCATTATCCCGTCCCTGTAGTGGTTCTCAGTAAGATCTGCAAAATACCCCTCTACAGCTACATGCTCACGTTTACATTATTATTAATGTAATGGATAAAATTGAGTATCATGCAGTTATTAAATTCTTTGTAAAAGAAGGTTTAATGGCAAAAGAAATTCATTCCAAGTTCATTAAAAGTTTATGGACCCTCTTCTCCTTTGTTTTCAACAATTAAGAAATGGGCTGTTGAGCTTAAACGTGGCCGTACCAGCCTTGAAGATGATTCACATGAAGGACGTCCAAAAAGTATAACAACACCAGAAATCATTGATCAAGCGTACAATATGGTATTGGATGACGGACGAGTCAAAGTGCGTGAAATTGCTGAGACTATAGGCATTTCAAAAGAATGTGTAGGATATATTTTGCATGAAGAATTGCAAATGAAAAAACTTTGTGCAAGATGGGTGCCACACTTGCTCACAGCAGATCAAAAATGCACTCACGTGAAAATCTCTGAACAGTGCTTGGAGCATTTTAACAAGAATAAAACTGATTTTGTGCATCGATTTATTACTATGGATGAGACTTGGATTCACCATTACACACCAGAATCCAAAACTGTGGACAGAAGCCGGTTGTTCAGCACCAAAGAAGAGAAAGTCAGTTCCACCAGCAGGAAAGGTCATGGCATTGGTGTTTTGGTGCTAAAGGCATTTTGTTTATTAATTATCTTGAAAAGGGTAAAACAATAACCAGGGAATATTATTCCGATCTTTTAACCAGACTAGACAAAAAAAAAACATGAGAAAAGACCTGGTTTGCAGAAGAAAAAAATAATTTTTCATCAGGACAATGCACCCACCCACAAAGGTGTTTTGACAATTGGAAAATTAAGGGATTTGCACTATGAATTGTTGGAACATCCACCCTATTCCACAGATTTGGCTCTCTCACACTTCCATCTCTTCCCAAAACTAAAAGTCTTCCTCGCTGGTCAGCATTTTTCTTCCAATCAAGAGCTGATTGCAGCTGTAGAGGAGTATTTTGCAGATCTTACTGAGAACCACTACAGGGACGGGATAATGGTGCTGGAGCATCACTGGAATAAATGTGTTAGTCGTAAGGGAGATTATGTTGGAAAATAAAAATAATTTTGAAATTATAAATTTGTTTTTTCATTGTTAGGCCGAGAACTTTTCAGCCCACCCTCATATTTAAGTGACCCTACCACATTAGATTAGTCCTGCAAACATTCTCAAGTTCCTTCCTAATGTCTTTATTTTTAATATAATTCTGCCATTGACTCAATCCCCTAATTTTTCTTAGAACCCTCATATCTGTTGTCTTTAGGCTGTGATCAAGTGCTTTATTTCTAACCGAATTCTCAGATCCATAACTTAAAACTGGTTTGAACACTCTCTTATTCCATATAAATTTATTCAACTGGCTTCCCACCATACCAGCTATGCTTATTCTGTTGTCTATTTCCAGATTTAACTTGCCATCTTCACTAAAACTCTTTATCTTTAGTTTTTATGTCACCTTTATCATCTTTGATTCTTTTACAGTACACTTTCTTCCATTACTAAGCCTTTTCAATATCCTCCAGAACATTTTACTACCTTCCTGATATATATCTTCTATATTTTTACCAAAATCTTCCCATGCAGGAGCGACCGAGAGTGAAATTGTCGGAATGCAAGATTTGATGAAACAGTTATTGAAAATGAAATGAGAAATATGCAAAGTGATATTAGGCATATAGTGGAAACTAATGAAAGTATTAAAAAGAATAGAATGAAAGAGAAAAGGATAAAAGAGGTGATGATTGATTCCAGGATAGAAGTTTATAGAGATTCCATAGTTAGAGGATTAGTTAATGAGAGAGTCCATAAGGTCAGGAGGGAGAATGAGTAAGATAATTCAGGCGTTGAACTTGAGGAAGAGACGAGCAAGAGAAGTAGTGGTGAATGTGGGGACAAATGATCTAAGTGGATATAAAGAGCATGTGAGGGCAAATATCAGGAGATTATTGAAAAGAGGGAGAGATAACAGTCTTGTGGGAAAGGTTGGAATGTTGCTGAGGTATGACAATGATGAGTTCAGATGGAGAGCCAAAATCATGAATGGTATGCTAGCAGAATGGTATCCTCCTTAACCCTAAATTGGCTACTTCACTTATACAATAATAGCCTAAAACAAGGAAAAGCTCGAAAAGACTGGAAAACAGCCATAATCATACCAGTTTTAAACCCTAACAAACCTCAAGACCAACCAGGAAATTATTGCACAATTTTACTGACTTCAATTCCAGGCAAATTGATGGCAAAAATGGTTCTCCAGCATTTTAACCACTATCTTTAAAATAAAAAATAGTATCTATCACATTTTTAGGCTGCCTTTAGAAGAAATCACTCAACAACTGATAAACTTTTCTACTTTAACCCAGTCATTTCAAGATAACTTCCAGATCAAACTAACAAATCCACCATTGCAGCTTTTATAATTTTAGTAATGCCTTTGACAAGGTGTGGAGGCAGAAGCTCTTTTCCAAGCTTTGTCATGTTGGAATAAAAGGAAAGGTCCTAAACTGGATTTATGACTTTCTAAGAAATAGAACAAATTCGAGTTAGAATAAATAATACTTCTTCCAAAAAAGTGAAAATCAGACAGGGACTCTCTCAAGGCAGTATTTTGAGCCCACTTCTTTTTTCCCATCTACTTAAATTACTTAAAATATAAATAAACAAAGATAGCTATGTTTGCTGATGATTTAGTCCTATTCTCAAATCATAACAACTTAGAAACAGCACTTAAACAAAGCCATTGAAAGTCTATCTACATACTATCAAAATTAACCCTACTAAATCCAAAATTTGTGTATTTACCATTAATAATCACCTCAGAAAGCGGAGACTAAAGATTAAGCTAAACAATCAACTAATTACATGTAATGAAAACTCCAAATACATTGGAGTTACTCTGGATCCATCATTAAGCTTTAATAAACGTTGCAGTCAGAGCAAAAAGAAGACTAAATATCATGAAAATTATCTCTGGTAGAGAGGAGCGGGGAGCTGATGCTAAAACCTTAAAAGTCACATACACCTCTATTATCTGACCCATAATGGAAAATGCTTTGCCCTTCTGGATGCAAACATCACAAACCAGTTTAGACAGGCTTACAAAAATTCAGAAAAATGCAGCTAGAATCATTTGTGGACTAAGGAATACAACTCCTGGAAAAATAGCAAATTTGAATCCAACCTTGTTCCTTTGAATATTAGGTGGCAAGAAAATCTTACTAAATTTGTAGAAAAAGAGAGCCAACCTTGCACATCACAGAACAAGTGAACTTTTTAAAAAGTGGCAACCAACAAACAGAATAAAGAAAAAATCGATAATGCATAAAATAATGGAAAATAAAATTTCCTTAGGCTGTCGAAATAAAATAACCAACTACCCAGCATTTCCTCCAAATCAATAGAACTAAAAACAACCAACAGTATAGGATGCAACTTATACTATGAAGAATTAATAGCCACTAACACAGCACCTCAGCATTTGGATAAACAAAACCCAAAGGAATTTATATTTTCACAGACTCCTTAGCAGCTCTTTACGTTATTAAGAACTGCTACACTAGCCACCAAGAAATACTTAGAGACATCAGAAAAACATAAACTACATAAGGATTCCAAAATAATTTTTCAATGGATTCCATTTTCTCACCTAAAAATAAATAATCAGCAAATGGGAGATTTGGTAAATTTATGAAAGCTATTGATAGTGTGAGCTTTCCCAAATTAAACTATGCTGTTAACTATCAACGTTTAAAAAAAAAAAAAACATGCCTATCTGGTATTCCAAGTTAACTGCCATTCTTTACTACTCCGCATTCGTTTTTAGACTGCTTTTAAATGCTATCTTGAGTATAGGGGATATTTAATTGCTGTATTTGTTTATTTTTTACTAAATAATTTAAGGAAATTACAACGTCAGCTAGGATATACATTAAAATAAATTTTAATATACTTCAATATTTCGGCAATGTCACGTTGCCATTTTCAAGAAATTTAAGAACAAGATACGTGCACGCAGGCACAACAAACAGTAAGTGAGGAAGAAGCAGGAAGCTATTATTTCTCCTAAAGTCCTGATGGTGCCCCCTAGTGGGCAATGTTGGTATTCTTGGGCGATTGGGCATAAGGTCTTCTGATGTAAGTTTCCCAAATTTGAGGCAGTCTCACGCAGCCAAATTTGTTGAGGTTTGGATTGTTTCTTAGGGCTGAAGCTGATTCCATGAAAAGCCTTTCATATTTGTATTTACTATGGTGTATTATCGTGACTTTCTTCCACCATATTCTATGGCAGGTATCCAGCACATGGTCAGCAAGACCAGAGTGGCTGTATTGGTGAAACCAGATGTAGTCCTTGTGTTCTGAAATTCTGATATTTGCTGTCCTGCCTGTTTGGCCAAAGTAGGATAGCTTACAGCTGCAAGGGATCTGGTATACACCAGGTAGGTCTAGGGAGGGAGGTTGGTCTTTAGTAGAGCAGATAAGGGATGCCAATTTTTTTATATATACAAATTTTATACATTCAAACTAGCTAAACATTTGGCCAAAGCTCTCTCGCACTATACTGGCAACACACCTTCACACATAAAAAACTCAGCCCACTTCAAAGCCAGCATAGAAAACCTTACACTCAAACACACTGACATAATGGTCAGTTTTGATGTCTCCTCCTTATTCACAAATGTCCCACTAAAAGAATCCTTAGAGCTAATCCAAGCTAAATTTCCTCCCGATATCACAGCCCTATTTCAGTTCACAATGAACTCAGGCTATTTTGTTTGGCAAGGAAAATTCTACAAACAAATAGAGGGGACAGCCATGGGTTCTCCACTCTCCCCACCCTTGACCAACTTTTATATGGAGACTTTTGAAGAGAAAGCCTTAAACTCTGCCTCACAAAAACCAACCATTTGGCTTCGCTATGTTGATGATGTGTTCGCTATTTGGCCACATGGCTCCAACGCACTCCTCTCCTTCCTAACACACTTAAACAACCAACACCCCAGAATCAAATTCACCCTTGAAGAGGAAAAAAACAACTGCCTTCCTTTCTTAGACACACTAATCACCCACCAGCCTGATGGAACCTTGGTTTTCTTAGTCTATAGAAAACCCACCCATACAGGCAGATATATTCACCAACAATCCCACCATCCCTCCTCGCAACAATATGGAGTCATTAAGACACTACACAACAGGGCTAAACTTATCTGTTCAAATGACAATGCCCTAACCACACAACTAAACCACATTCTCAACACTTTCTCAGCCAATGGCTATTCCCTCCCCCCCAAAAAAATCCAAAAAATATTGAAACCAGTAAACCACAATCCCCTCCCCCCTCACAACAAGGATTACTCTAAATCCATCACCATACCCTATATCCGCAGCACCTCGGAAAAAATTACAAAAATCCTAAAAAAAAAACACTTGTTACAGACCATATAAAAAATTGGCATCCCTTATCCACTCCACTAAAGACCAACCTCCCCCCCCTTGCCTCTTAGACCTACCTGGTGTATACCAGGTCCTTTGCAGCTGTAAGTTGTCCTACTTTGGCCAAACAGTCAGGACAGCAAATATCAGAATTTCAGAACACAAGGACTACATCCAGTTTCACCAATACAGCCATTCTGGTCTTGCTGACTATGCGCTGGATACCTGCCATAGAATACGGTGGAAGAAAGCCACGATAATACACCGTAGTAAATACAAATATGAAAGGCTTTTCATGGAATCAGCTTCAGCCCTAAGAAACAATCCAAACCTCAACAAATTTGGCTGCGTGAGACTGCATCAAATTTGGGAAACTTACATCAGAAGACCTTCAGTCTAATCGCCCAAGAATACCAACATTGTCTGCTAAGGGGCACTATCAGGACTTTGGGAGAAATAATAGCTTCTTGCTTTTTCCTCACTTACTGTTTGTTGTGCCTGCGTGCACGTGTCTTGTTCTTAAGTTTCTTGAAAATGGCAACGTGATGTTGCCGAAATATTAAAGTATATTACAATTTATTTTAATGTATATCCTAGTTGACGTTGTAATTTCCTTAAATTATTTAGTAAAAAATGCATAACCAACGTCTAAGCCTTTCCACATGTATTTGTTTAAAAATTAAAAATGGAATTCATGTGATAAACAAATTAATTCAGCACATCAGATTATTTATTTACGTCTTTTTTTTAGTTGAAATCTGTGGTGGCTTGTACATATGCACTGCACTGCAGCCCCCCCCCCCGGAAAAAAAACGAAACAATTAAATTTTGTTCTTGTTTATAAATAATAACAATGCTTACATTATATAAATGCAATACAACATGCTAAAGATTACAGCTTATGTTTCGACATTGATTGAATAGTTAATAATCGGAATTGTTCGATTAACGCTTTAGATTATGAAACAAATGCACAGTGTCGGAATTGTCATGTTCGGCCAATTGCAGCTAGACTTGCCAATATTCGTTTGCACTTGTCACTGCACGTAACAAGAGAGCAGTGTCGCCACAGGTAAATTGTAGGCTTGCGCGCGTTGTTTCTGTGAGATATGAAACTTTTATTATTGGTGTGTGTTTGTGGTGAGAGTGAAATACTTTTGGTAAATCTTATTTCATTCTGTTAAAATAACATAATTATTTATTATAGATACAAGGTTGAATTATGACGAGTGTCACTGTTCAAAATATGAAAAGAATTATATTTTCTCAATTATTATTACACGAAACAAATTAATTCAGTGTCAGAATGTCGAAACCGACACTGCTCAATGAGCAGTGTCGCTACAGATATATTGTATGCTTGCACACAGTATTTCTGTGTGAAACTTTTATTATTGGTGTGTGTTTGTGGTGAGGATGAAATATTTTTAATAAAGCAATTTTTTTATATGTAAATTTACTTATTAATAAATTGGTTACTGATAAGGAAAAAATGAATTATTTTTCTTATTTTCTATATGCAGCAGCTCTACTTAAATTTTTTACTAGCTGCCACTGGTTGGAATGTAAAACCTGAAAGTTCTAGCCTATGAAGAATGTGACTTAATTGTTGTCGTATTAGTAGTAGTAGTAGTACCATTCAAAAAACGTCTTCCCCCCCCCCCCCCCTTGCAGGGTATTATAACATCACATAAAGACTACTACCTGAGTTGCTTATTAAGATTAATTTATTTATTTAGTGAATGTTGTACATATAAAAGGTGATACAATAAACAGGTGAAACTATTCTATAAAACAGAAAAGGCAGCATAGTTTAACATTCAGATTCTGAATCCACAATAAAGTTCAAGGATTAACATCAAAAAAGTCCATATAAGTTCCAGGATAAGAGAACACAGGGAAGCAACTTGCAATATGATTAATGGTCTGAGCTGCATGTATGCATAAATGACTCTCTATACTGCAATCACAGTATGGAGAGTCATTTCCATTTGTGGAACATCTATTGGCATCTCTCATATGCTGTCTTGATCCAGTTGAATGTAGACCATAGATGTCGTGGAAGGTCAAAACTCTTTATTCTAGCAGTTTTGGATCAGGAATAGCAACATGTAAGATACAGGTGTGTTTTTGCCAGTATAGTTTTCAGACAGATGTGATATTAAGGGCTTCATGCAACAATTGCAAAGCAATTCTCCAGACAGATTGTCTAGATGTCACTCTGAGTAGCTATGTAGGAGTTGTCTTCATGTAAGGGCAAGTTTAAAGCCCTTTTCCTCTGTAATAGAGGAAGAGCAATATTACTAACTGTTGAAAGACAGCATGATGGTGTTGATCTTGTTATTCTAGAGATAAATCTCACGGCTTGGTTGAGATGGATATCAATCAATGAGGTGTGTGAGCACTGTTAACCACATTGGAGAACAGTATTCTGCTGTGGGAAACACTAATATCAAAGCTATTGTTCATAACATGTTAGCATCTGCACTCCATGGAGCCTCCGTAGCTCAGTCGGTATAGATGAAACCCTCTGGTCGGAAAGACCTGGGTTCGATTCCAATCCGTGGCATGAGGAATCTTTATCTGGTTTCTTTCAACCAAGGGTGAGTTAGCCGGTCTCATACGGAGGTGGGGGGGGGGGTTCACCCAGAAAGTCTTTCAGAATAGGCAAACTGGCCCAGTGAACATACACAGATTACAGCCGGAAATACTTAAAAAAACGGCCCCTCAGTCATAGGCCTGATTTGTCAACTACGCTGGTCCCGAGCATGGATAAAATAGGGGAGATTAAGATGATGCCGTACCTCCCTGTAAAAGGGACTTACAGCCGTTGTATCATCATACAAAATAAAAAAAAATCTGCACCTCATGAAGAGCCTGCTAATTTCTGCAAGGTGTTTTTTTGCATTTTGCAAGTTTTTAATTTGCCAGCAATCTTTGTCAAGAAGTCATTGTGACTAATGGCAATCAGTCAATGATGTCTGAAAAAATCATAATGAAGGCTATTAGGAATATTATAGAGGTGGTCCAATGTTGTCAAAGTTCATGCAACCCATGGCTGTATTTAGCAATTACACTTCACTTAGCACTGAAGTCAATATGGCACAGTTAGTGAGTTTCAAGAAATCAGTATGAATGACATCAGCATTTTTTCAAGATCTCTACCAACGACATTAATGAACAAAGATCTGCAGGAGTTGAAGGAGCAACAAGTGGTAGTGCAAGGGAACACTGACATGCAGACAGTGAACTGTTGCTAACAGTTTCTGAAGAGAAACTGTTAGCAACAAAGATGTGACTCTAGCATCCTACAGACGGTTACAAAATCTTTATTATTATAATATATTATTTAATTTCAGATTTTAGCATTTTGTTGACCTTATAAAATTTTTCTGCTATAGTTTTCAGATTTTTGTTTCAGATATATGTATATTGTTATTTTTGAATAAAAATGTGTTGAAACATGTTAAACAGTACTTCATTTTTTTAGTGTATGGACATATCTGTATTCTTTCTGTGGTAGCATCCTGAAATGTATCTGTTTTATTAATCAAGATATTACTGCTATCATTAAACATTTTAATGTTCACAGTTGTAGTGTTAATGCTCCTGATCAGATTTTGCATATATATTATATATAATCATTATATAATTGATAAGATGCTGACAGTCTGTTTTTGCTTGAACTATATGCAGCAATAAATATTATTACTGCAAATGTTATTTTGTATATCATTGAAATTGTTTTAAACTTCAGAAATCTACCTTTCTTGATTTTCAGGAATGGTTTAATGGGATCAGCAGTTTGCACCTTCAGTTTAGAATCCATACAAGAGGTTTTCAATGGCAAGTTTAAAGAGCAGATAACATCCTCTGCAGCCTGGCTTCCAGTTCTAAGCAGCAAAGTTCCAGAACCCCGCCCAGGACTCTGTGTTAATGACACTCAAACACTACCTGATTCTGTGTTAAATTTTATTAGAGGTCATCCTTTAATGGATTCTGCTGTTGCTCATGATAATGGCAAACCTGTATTTTATAAAAGGGATATCACTCTTACCCGTCTTGTTGTTGATAGATTAGAAGTTGATGGCGTTCACTTTACTGTGTTTTATGTTGGGACCAGTAAGTGTTTGAAATTTAATTTTAAAAAAAAATTAACTATTAATATAGATGATGATAATAATACACACACACAACACACATGCTTATATATACTGTGTATATGCGTATGTATTATTTATCCAAAAGACTGGAATAATAGTTTAGTAAACATAGTGTACTAAGTCAAACACAAGAGCATAATAATAAAAAATTATTTGCCATTCATCCCAGATTTTTAACTAGTCCTCTGTAGTTGATAATATGATGATAATGTTGTCAGCCTGTTGCATCCCACTGCTGAGCAAAGACCTAAATTCTTCTACCCTTCTCTCTCTTTATGGGCCATCTTCATCCATTGTTTCCCTCTGGATTTCTCTATGGGAATCCAAACTGTAGTTAATATATCCATCTGTCATCTTTTATCCTATCTAAATGGCCAGCCCAGATCTACTTTGTTTGGCTTTTTAAATAACATCAACAATTTTGAGATCTAATAAAGTTGGAATTTTTTATCTACTGTGCTTCTTTAATTCCTAAAATACTTCTCTCCATTGCTCATTCGTACATTCTTAAGTTTTTGTTCTTGATTTTTGTCAAGGATGAAACTTTGGAACTGTATGTCAGTATGGGCATTATAATGGAATTCAACAGAGAGAAAGAGATGCCAAATTATCTGCTTGTCCCAATATAAAGCAATTATTTCATGCTTTGATTACTCTGGGCTATATTTCTAGGTCTTATCTATTGGTGAAGGATATTATTTGTCCTAGATAGATATACATACTCTGGCATGATGCTGGTGCCAACTAGCAAGATAGGAATTTGAGCTATTAGTGATGCTTTTTTGCAAATCCCACCAGTTCGCTTGTGTTATTCAGTTTGCTACTTATTTCCATCAATCCAGTAGGTTGTTTGAGAAGATGGCAGTATCATTGGAAAATCAAAGATTGCTTAGTTGCATTCCCTAAAATACTGATACTCTTTCACACATTCAGCATAGCTGTTAAAAGTCTATAGGATATTTTTCACCTTGTTTTTAACACCTTTGATTGAGAAAATAAATAATCTCCCTTTCTTTCTTTCTTGACATTTGCAAATGACTTGGATTAGTTTGATTATAAGAGACAACCACTGTTAAACGTGTACTAGGGGGTACACGTGTATACAAAGATACAAGCTACATTACATTACAGTACGCATAATATGTGAAGTATCACTAATTTGGTCAACCATTTTCTACTACTGGCCTAACCTGATTGGGGGGATCACATAAATTTTGTTTCAGATTCTTCAGCACTGTAGGCAATAATTTCAGCTCTTATTTCATATGTTATCCTATCCCAATGGCTTTAACAGGCCCTTAAGGCCCACAACCCTCCAAGCACGCCTGGACCTCGCAACCGAAACACGAGGATAGAACGGTCACTCCTATGCCTCAAGGTATTCTTGACTGTATCCCTGTGTGTTCAAGGGTCCGGTTTGCCTGCTTGCGGGATGAAAAACACCAGATAAACTGGCGGAAAAAACCCTACTGCCCGCGCCCAAGACCGGCTAACTTGGCTATGGCTGAGGAAGATCCTTCAGCTCCTCACGTCTCCGACGGGAATCGAACCTAGGACACTCCTTCCCCAGGCATATGGTTGCGAAGCGCAAAGCCACTAGGCTAACCGCGCGGACTTATTTCATATGTTGACCACCACTAATACTGTTTTTGTCTTAATTACCTGTTAGTGATCTCTAGCCAAATCGATAACAGGACTAGAGATCACTAACAGGTAAGACAAAAAAACAGTATTAGTGGTGGTGGTCAACATATGAAATAAGAGCTGAAATTATTGGCTACAGTGCTGAAGAATCTGAAACAAAACTTATGTGGGCTGAATGTGCATCATCCATATTAATGGAATTTGTAGGCCACCATTATTGTTCAGATTAGGATGGAAAATCAGAATTTCGCAGGTCCTTCAACTTGAGTTCATACCAAGTTTTAGACATTGTAAGGAACAGGTTCCTTTCCACTTTGGTGTAGTGTTAAGAGTGTGATCAGAGAGGGCTAATTTACCAGAATTTTAAAATTCGATGTGTTATTTGTGTTCATTTTTCCAGATCAGAATCATACTGTAATATTTACTGCGCCATTGTAAACATATGCTGTTAATTTCTCTTTATTTTTTTTCTATACCTTATATATCATTATACTTTATTCTAATTAGCTGTACGAGTTATTTTATTATCTTTACTATTCTACATGTTTTTTCTATATATTTTCCTTTCTTACTCTGCCTATATTAGTAATATCTCTTTATCTTTATTCTTTACATTAATATCTGTACTCTTCTTGCTCTCTCTTCTATCTTTATTCTATTCCTAATTCTTTATATACTGCTTACTATGTTTATCTACCCTTTGCACTAAGAGTCTTATGCCTAAGATACTAGAAAATTTATTTAATTTAGACTGCACCACTCTTTTCTCTCTCTCTAACACAAATTCCTTCAATAAAACTTTACACAAACAGTCGTGGTGTATTCTTTTACTTAACTTTACGCTTCGGCTATCTCACAAGTCCGATTTATTTAGCAACAGTGCAGTTGTAAAAATAATCAGGCAGCACTCCTTTAACAAAAAAATCAAAACACATTTTATTTACATTACTATGAAATATACATAAATTAAACAATAGGGAGATTGCTTTCTCTATCCAGCTATAAAAATTCTTTAGCACAAATTAGAACCTTTTTACTTCAGCATTAATTAATCTCTTTAACTCAAAAACCTATTAACTCTGCTTACAAATTCAACTTATTAAACTCCTAGTTTACTTGCAAAGAGGTTAGCTAACTCTCTGTTAAGTTATCTTTATAATTTTTATATCAACTTCCAACATGCCAATTGACCCTCTTAAGGACACTTCTTATCACTATTAAACAAAAATCTTAAACGTCCTTCTATAACAACTATAAGAGGGAATATACAAAAGTGTGTAACTTACAAAGGCTCTGGATTGCACATTGAATCAAGTCTTTCACTAAAAGTTCTATGGCAATTCTTTCATATCAGATCTCGAGCTTCCTTCAGGAAATTTGGCTTGAGTAGTATCTCATCGGAAAAATAGTGGGCTGTAAACAGCGACCTGTGGTACTCATACAGCTCCGGCAAAACGTTGTTCTCCCACAATGAAAAGAAAAACTTCCGAGCGAAGCTGCTTCGAGTAATTTACATCACCTTTTCTCCTCTGCTTTGGTTTGCCGAAAATGCCTGGACGACTGCCGTCTCAAGTAGCTTGAATTCCCGCCTCTAAGAAACTGTAATTGCCGCCAACTGTTAACCTGGATCCCTCTCTGGCCTGGAAGCTTTTCTCTGGCAATTGGAACTTCTCCTTTCGGCAACTCGAAGCTCTCTCTCTAGACTGGAACTGGGAAGCCCCTCTCTGGCAACTGCTGGAAGCTCCGTCTGCAGCCTCTGGAAAACCTCTCTCTAGCCTAGAAGTCGTCTCTCTCTCTCTCTCTAGCGACGTCTCGAACCGGGAAGCTCCCTATGCTTGGCTCTGTCCCTTTTTATTATGCCTTCTCTGAGACCTCGCACGAAGTTTGTAACCCCCAAAGAACTCGGCATGACTCTTTCATCTTCTTTCAAGTTCGGCCCACTTTCTGTTCTCCTCCGGTTTCTTTTGATTTAAGTTGCTGGCCATCAGAAAGTTGTTTGAACCTTTCTGACTGACTTCGGAGGTGTTTATGTGCAGAGCTTGTAAGCCTTTCACATACACACAAAATTTCATAAACAACCTTTCTTTTGCCACCATGTAGATCTATTACATACAGCTCTAGCAGCAAAACATTACCTTTGTTTTTAACACTCTAAAATATTCTTATTAAAGGAGTATATACAGTTAACTTCCAAAGGATTATTTACAAAAATATCTAGTACAAAATATACAGAGACAAACAAGTTATTTTTACAACATTCTCATGGGACTTGACCTCTGTAAAAAAAAAAAAATCGATGTAAAGTGCTTTGGTATTTTTAAGCTACATCGAGATTTTACAATACATCCTGTTTCAATATAAAGTAAGTTAAAGGTACACTAGATTCGGTATACCCCAGGATGGCTGGGTGGAGGGATCCTGGGAAGAGTTAAATATGTTCTTCAATTTTGTAAGGTAGTATTAAAGTTCTAATTAAATATCATTCTGTTTATTTTTTCTGCTATCCCTTTTATGTGTGTAATGTAATCTATATTATATCCATTTTAAGTGTAGTTTTGTGAAGAATTTTATTGATGGCATTCAGTGGCATCACATGCCCATTTCAGTTGGGTGCTTTTGTGGCTTATGCAACCCGAACTACAAAATTCACATCAGTTTGACTAATTACGTTTTTATCGATGTACGAAGGTCAGCAAAGGTTGGTAGATTGGTAGAGCCTCTGCTACTAATGACTCACGCAAAAAGTTAAGCAAGTTTGAGCATGGTTAGTAGTTGGAAGGGGTTAATTGTTCGATGCTGTTGGCACACTCTCCCTCGATGAGTCTTTGGACTCCCTGGAGGTGTTACACAATAATAATAATAATAATGAAAGTTTTAAGAGTGTATAGCACATCAGCTCATCTTAATTGGTCTAATGCAATTAATTGTAGGATAACTTTGAATACTTTAATTTATCAATTAATTGTAAACAAATCTGCACAGAGGGGAACAATGTGTTTGTTTTAAGATACTGTATATTAGAAAACAATAATGAAGTAGAATGCTATATTTGGTTACTATATTACTCAAAGGTGGAAGAGGTAAAATTTGGAAGAGGAGGATGAAGCTTACTTCCTCTGATATCCACTACAATACTGTTTCTCATTGTAAATATGGGCAAAAAAAAGTTATAAATTTATCAAAAATTATATATTAAAAACTTGCCTACTGTGTCAGTTCACTTCACGCATGCAAAACAGATGAAACTCAAAAAACAGCAACTCATGACAAACGACAATGTTCAATTGGATTGGTTGCATACGTGCATGCATGCGTTCCTGAATTTGCACTTCCAATCATGTTCCATTCAGCAGCACTTTTCCCAGACTCAATTCCATAACAATTCAACTGCAAACATTATTTGCATAAAGTGGTATATGGGGGGATGTGAGTCTGAAAGATTTAAGGTAACCAGTGATGTACCATAAGGATCACTGCTTGGTCCACTGTTATTCAATCTGTACATTAATGTTATTGGGAAGGATTTGACAAGCAACATACAGCTATTTGCTGATGATGCAAAGATAGGATGGGTAATCATAAATGCTGCGCTACTAGCAGGATTTGAATAGGCTGAAATTGTGAGCATGGGAAAATGGATGTCAGTTCAATGTCAGTAAATGTAAAGTTATTCACTTCGGCGTGATTAGATATCCAATGTCATATTATATTGGTGGGATTAGGCTAGGGATCTTGGAGTATTAGTAGATAGGAAGTTGAAGTTCAGGGGGCTACGTAGCAAAGATTGCAAATACAACTCAAAAGATAATTGCAATGCTGAAATGAACATTCACATGTAAAGATAATGATGTCATTTTGCCTCTTTACAAGGCCTTGATAAGACCTCACTTGGACTATTGTGCACAGGTCGTCTCCTGCTTTCTGTTGTAATTCCAGTATATTGGAGAGAGTGCAATATACGGGAATTGATATCAGGATTGTGGAATAGTGATTATGAAGACAGATTGAGAATTTGTAGACTGCAGACTCTAACAAACAGGAGAAAAAGGAGTGATATGATTGAGACTTACAAACTTCTGAAAGGGTCATACAGGATTTCAACTGATGGAATTTTTCAATTTATAGAGGGTGGGGAAAGGACAAGAGGGCATCCTTGGAAACTAAGAATGAATGCTGTTAAGAAGGGGGTAAGGGCTAGATTGTGGTGCATGATTGGAATGGATTGCCATTGGATGTTGTCAGTGCAAGCTGTGTGAATGAATTCAAGATAAATATGATAGCTGTGCAAGTAGTATGTGGCCTCCCTCGATTAATCCCTGACTCCCTGGAGGCCTCGCTTAATAATAATTAGGTATGTTATTTCATAATATACTTGTCTGCCATAAATACTCTTACAACTTTAAGTCTTTTTATTCATCATCGCTTGCTTTATGTTCTCACTCTTCTCTTTTTCAACTTTCAGTAACTTTTAATGTCTTTGCATACCATCATTTGCACCTACCAAATGATCTACTCTTTCACTTTATAACTTGGAAGTTTACAGCTGTGTATGTATATTCAGTATGAAGATAGGAAAAGATCTGAGACACTAGTTGATACAATTAACTAGTGTCTCAGATCATAGCAAAGAAACAGTCCTTTCATACATACATACATATATATATTATGCAAATAATGTGCCTAGTCTAGCCATAAATACTGTTACAACTTGAACAGTGAATAAACCTTTAATCTATTAGTAAATTATTTACAGCTTTCAGCACATACAAACCATATGCATAACGTCCATGTAGCAGCACTCAATGTTCGAATTGTTCCCATTTTGCCTTCATGCACACCCAAAGTCTGCGAGGCCACATATCGATGTCGGCACTCACAATATCCAATGGAAATGTTGACACTGCTTCTCCACATCCACCTTCAGAATGGCGATGCCGGGGTGTCATTTCTTACAGACTATGCAGTCAAGTTGCAAACACAATTTGAAGTCCAATGGATTCATATTGGGACTTCCAGACAGCCAATCAGATGGTAATATGTGGTTGGGCACATTTGCTCCACCACTGTTGTGTGGTCGGTGCCTTGTTCACAGGGATTGACTCCTGTTGGAAAGTTCACTGCCTACCATGAAACAAGGTGTTGTTCAGGGGCCATACCACAGGGTCTTGTTACACTTTGGTGGAGATTTTGACCCCTTTCTCGCAGAAATGCAACTTGGATAACCCTCCCTACACACACACCAAAGCATCACCGACACAGGATGATGACCTCTCTGATCCTGGCTGCTATGGCACATACTGTCTGACTATCCAGGGCATATATCAATCGTTTCGGTGGTTAAACCACTCTTCGATGGTGAAAATCTTCTCATCTGCGAAGAGGATGTCTCTGTGTCTGTTTTTGCATACCACCAGAGAAGTGACTGATTGTATCACTCTCTACCACATAAGTTATGGGGGTTAGGAAATGTCCAGTAGAAACACGATAGGCTCTCAGCCCCCAGGTTATCAGTTAGTACATGTGGCATCATTCTCTGCAAACTGTTCATCTCTCATAGCATCACTTTCTGCCTTCTCAAAGGGTTATGGTAGAGGCATGCCTTCACAGCCCTCACAAGTTGTTGCATTCTAATTCAGCATAGTTAACCTGATCTTTGGCAGTCAGATATATCTTCTGCATCATTATAATGGTTAATAGTTCAATACACAAACATTCTACTGATCCTGAGTATTTTTGGTTGTTGAAAATAACAGGCATCTGCATTTCAACCTTGTGAAGTGCTATTACAGCTACACAGTTCTCATAATCTCCCCATTGCATGTTAACCCATACAGCTAACAATCTCTCTCTACTCCTAAGCACATGAATATTGGCTGTGCACAGCACCACTAGTGGAACCAGCTACTCTTCATTAAACTCTTCTCCTCCTCCTCACAAACAATGAAGAAAAACTTATTAAAACACGGCAAAGTTTTATTACAAATCACAAAAAAATCTCCCATAAAACAATTTCAAAAAAAAAAATAATAATAATACAAGCCCAAAAAAAGCAACAAACACCACGAGCGCCCTTATTAAGCCACGTCGTCGTGAGGCAGGCTGCCTCTATAGGGTGTGCAGAAATTGCAACACTATTTATGACAAGACTGTATATTTATATATATTGGAAAAAAAAAGCAAATATATACAAGAAAATCAAAGTACAGGCCACACAACCTATTCATTGTAAAGAGTTTGTTATCTAGAAAAATATTTCTCTGATAATAATGAACAAATTACAGAAGTAAAAGAACAGCTCAAGTAAGGAAAAAATTTATAGATATGGTATCATTTTAATAAAAAGCAAAATGTACTTTTGCTTTTTATTAAAATGCAATTAAATTACACATCCCAAAATGCCTTGCTTGTTCTGTGTTTTCTTTTTTCAATGTCTGCTTCATGAGATGGATTGATGGCCTATATGTGCATATTTGAAAGGGTCTGGCTTCTTCAGTGTATGATATGGGCATAAACTAAACCCTGTTTTGTTTCCAGAGCAGGCTTTCTGACTTGGTTAATCCTTCACTCACCCATGGTGCTAAATGTATGATATGTTTACAACTTTTCATGGGCTGATTCAAATTTGCAAAAATTTGGAGAAAGAAAGAAAAAAATCATAAGTCTATAATGCTTATGAAAAACATACTTCAGAAAAAGAGGTCTGTACCAAACTGTGATCTGAATTGCATGTGGAAGTAGTAACACTGACAGTATATTTAGAGGAATTCTTAGTGAGAAAAAGGTCAAGAATATTGGTAGTGGATAAAATGATCTGGAATTCTGATATGTCTTGTACCCTTTGCATATGATTCTGCTGAGAGCAAATGTCCAACAAATCTATGAAATTAGAGTTAATGAGATCTTCAGTATCATGCAAGTTTGTCTAGATTGGAAAAAAAGAAATTTAAAAATTCAAAGTGGGTTTTTGAATTAGAAAGGCAACAGCTAATGAATCACACAGAATAAGTCTAAGGTATCTTGTGTCAAAAGGAATCAAAAAGAGAAGACCATATGTTAGTCAACCTCTACTTATGTCAGAGTGAACTAAGTACACATTTCTCCTTTAAGGCGGAAAGAATCCTGGAGAATATAGTTGAGAAAGGGGTGAGTGTTTTTGTTGACATATTTGCAGAAGATCTCTTTATATTGCTTTTGTCATTTGAACAAGTGAGAAATTGAAAAGTAGGAATGTGAAATATCAGGAAATGAACCCTTTTGTTGATTTACTAATACTGAAGTATAAAGGAACAAAGTGGTGCCCCCCCCCCCCAAAAAAAAAAAAAAAAAACTTCCTTGGGATGAAATAGATGGTAAAAATATTGTATTATCTGGTAAAAAAAATATTTTTTTCATTTGTTTGTCTTTAGAATTGAATTTATATTAAATATAGCCATTAAACTATTTAATTAATAATGATGATAACAATCCAAATGGCTTTATTTTACAAACATATGCATATTTTTTCTAAATACATTTTTCTTTGAATCAACTTTCTAGTTATGTTAACCACATTAATTTGAAAATACTCAGAGAATGTTCTGTAACAATAGGATTAGCATGCTAAAATGCATAGCATCTATCTATCGTATATTTTTATTAGAGGTACAACAGAATTCAGAAAGGAAAAAAATAAACTTTATTGTTCTCTTAGATGAAGGCATTATCTATAAGCTTGTAGAGTGGTATAATCGAGATGGAGAAGAGCATTCCAATCTTATTGATATCTTTGAAGCAACCACACCAGATCCAATAAGAGCTATGGAAATCTCTAGCAAAGTAAGTTTAATGAACCCTTAATGTATAGTCTTATCCAGATTATCAATGATAGTATGCACACATACACACCCCTGCCAAAAAATGAACAACTCTCTCTCTCTGACTTAATATATACCCAACTTGTTCCAAGTGTTTATTTTCTTGATGAGCTGTGTATATTATGTGCTTTGGAAATTTTCTAAAATTCAAATTTCTTTATAATTCTAAAAAGTTCTTAAAACTAAGAATTTTTTTAGAATTCTAAAAGTCTTTTTTAGAATTATATATGTCCCTCCTCTAAACAGATCACAGAAGAATGAGTCTGTTAATTTTTAAGTTAGTATTGCATTTGCATAATCATTGCAAATGCAATACTAACTTACACATATAAATCTTAGTTATGATCCAAAGGGTTTTGGAAGTTTTACCACTTGGTTATACTATAAATTAAAGATACCAAGAAATTATATACTCAATAAATTTTATATTTATTGAGGTCTCATCAGTGGGAGCCAGACCCAGAGGAGATACTAAGGTTGAAGTAATGTCATATTTTCTTATACAAATAGCCAAACAAGTGTCACACCTTATTATTAAAATACTCTGGATTAGAGAAAGTTGTTGGAAGTTTTTCCATTTGGTTATACTGTAAATTAAATAAATTTAAAAAAAAAAATCCTTTATCCAAGTATAAGCCGACAAGTTTGTGCCTGAACTATTTTCAGGACTGGGGCAATCTGGGTTTGGTTCCCACTGATGAGACCACAATAAAGGTTGAAACCGATCTGGGTAGTGACCCTTCCCATAATGCATAGCCTACATGTTCTGCAAGGAGATGTGCTTTGCATTATACATGTCTGTAAGAAGATGTGCTTTGCATTATGGGATACTAAGCAAGTGATGTGAAGTCTTAGCTTCTTTATATGGGATAGGGTAGTAATCATCATTTATGCATGCTTCAAGAACAACTGAAGTAAAGGCTGTATAAGTATGAGGAAGCTGCTTCTAACCAGTTTTCTCAACCAAAAATGGAAGACAGGCATGCAATGAAGATAATATCTGTAATGGGGGATGTCCTCCATAATTCACTGAATCTTTTTTTCAGCTGACTTTTAGTTTAAATTCTTTTGTAATGGTTCCTGAAAAATATGAATACTTATATAGTATTTGTGAAATATTCAAAAGTTTAATTTGGATTTAAGGATGATATTAAAAAAAAAAAAGAAATGACACATTATTATTATACAGTAATCTACCATTTATCTAACCTTCAAAAGAGTGACCCTTGCATGCCAACTGACCACTGGTACAGTACCATGTAATTGTACTTCAATTATCCAATCTTTCAACTATGAAATTGATAAAATGCCTTCTTGATGTGGTCAGATAAATGGCCAATTACTACACATGGGCACATCTATAGAGTCAGGGACTCATTGAGGAAGGGCCCTATAGAATGCCTAAATATACCTTTCATACCTCTTCTTGAAAATATTCACTGAAGATGCACCTGCAATGTACACTGACAGTTTATTCTATTCATTCACCACATGCTATTAAAAGAACCTGGACCTCACATGCAAAGCTTCTGTAGCTTTAATATTCTCAGCATTGCATTTATTTGATGTGATAACTTATCTATCGTAGCAACGTGGCCTCTAAATTTAATTTATTCTCTGCTACCTTCCCCAGAGGTCTCAAACTGCTACAATCACTTACATCATCCTCAGTCTGAAATGAATAACTTTGCCTGTATCAATATTAAACTGATATTCATTAATTACACAGAATCACCTTGAAGAGATTCTGTATCAGATATGTCACTTGTCAACTTTGCATCATCAGTATATCATTGAATATTTCTCTTCGTATTATCCTCAGTGTCATAAATATATCCAAGCACTGTGTACAGGATACTGTGGTATCCTGTACACAGGATATTCCTCTTGTATATCCATTCCTCTTTTCCAACTCTGCTATTACTCTGTAAAACTTGAGTAGATTGCTGTTATATCTAAGATACAAGTACTGTAATACTCCATTTGTCCCATTATAAAGATGACTTATCTCTGTAAGTAAGATAATTAATGCAGCCTGATTATTGGGTCAGATGTGCAGAACATTGTTACCAAATTACCATTGATGATTTGGGATGTAATACATCCCAGGTTATCAATGATAATCTTCTACATATCCTACTTAATTCTACATTTATATAATAGATGCAAATGCTACACAAGAGGAGAGGAGACAAAGATAATTGTTTGTATGTTCTAGCAGTACTGTAGATAAAAAGTTCGTAATTAATGTAATAAAACTGATGAAATTGTGCAGGTCCTGTAAATTATTCTTAGGACATTCAGAATAAGTAGCACAAAGTTAAAGTTTATTCATGCGAGTGTTTTTTCATTTCAGAAACAGAAGCATTCTTTGAAGAATGAAAGTAGATGCATGAACTCAGATTTTAGAATTAAAGTAGATTTTTAAAAAAATATGACATAATATTATCATTATTATTATTCAAAATCTCCATGGAGTCACAAAAATCATCTTAGTGGTCCATCTTAGACAATGTAAAACCTGTCATATTACCTTAAAATTATCCCCTGTTCATGCTGTCACTAGGCAATGTGTCTTACTATGTCTTACTTTCCATGATCTTACTATTATCCATGCAAAATAAGCTATTACTTAACCTCTACCCACTTCCTTTTCAACTCCAAGGATGACTCCTCATATCATATGAAAAATCTCTCACTATGATTTTGCAACATTTAAGCTATGAATAGCTTAAATGTTGCAATCATTATCCCTTCATTTTCTGTCCACTAGCCTTTGCAGATTATTCCCCTCATTCTATTTGCATAATCAACATTTCAGACTCCTGATATCATTCTTGTTATCTGCCTTTGTATCTATCCTCTCCAATGTTATTTCATCCTCTTCAAATCCCAGTGACCAGATCTCAACAAACACAGATGTGGTTTCAAGGCTTTATAGAATGGAACTACCATCACCCTCTTCTAATTCACAACACAAGAATAAAATATTTATTTACTTGTTTTCTGATATTTTGCTGGTGTCATACACATTATCTTCAGAGCACAAAAAAAAAAAAAAAAAGCTTGTCCTAGAACACAAACAGCAACAATTAGTTAATAGTGGGGACAACCATCTATTGTTGTTGGATGAAGAGAGAGAGTAAACAAGTATTAATTTGATCTTAAAATACTATCTCCCAGATTTTTGGTAAACTGATACAGCCATACTTGTAAAGCTGCTATGGATTCCAAAAACATTTATGACTTCTGTGTAGCACTTTTGCTTTTCTCTGTTTGATCCTGTGTGGAGGATAACTGAGGCTTGGTCTGCGCTACTCCCAACTTGCCATAACGATGGTGCTGAATGTATTTTTTATGTTCTCCAAGGCGGATGTCAACAGATCTTCCTGCTGCTCCATAGTAAGCCAGGGCATTTCATATACTCCTTTATCCTGGATGTGATAAAGGAGAGAGTATGTCCTTCAGCAAACAGATGAGGGTTGCCAATTTTGATATATGGTTTAAATGTGGCAAGGAGCTGATATTTATTAAGCATCTGGATATTTTTTCAGATGTGCCGGAATGTATGGGATGGTAACAGTTTTGCTGTGGTCTTAGATGATAGAGGGGATTTGAGGAAGACATTTAACATTTTTCTATTTTTTGGGGATTATAGCCATCAGCTAAAAAAGTGTGGTGAAGGCAAGTTCAGTGATAAGAGTATTATCATCAGATCTCTGACTGTAAGTTAATGTTTTTAGGATACCATATTGTTGAGCTGGTTAATAGTGTGATTCTTTATGCAAATATCTTCCAGAATGTGTAGGTTTTCTATAAATTGAAAAAGATAACAAACCTTTTGGAAGGCATGTGACTAGTGTATTTAGGATGGACAGGCCATCATTTCTTTCTTTCTTTATCAGCTGCCTTCTCTAATGACTTAAAATAGGGTAATTAATTATTATTCCTGTAGTCTCCTATGTCTGTATATTGTGTGGTTTTCTGGACAGTTTGCCTGTTTTTATTATTAAGAAAGACCTCCAGAGAGTTGAGGACTCATCGAGAGAGGCCACATACTACACACACCAGCTATCCTACTTACTTGCACACACTACATCCAATGGCAGTCCATTCCAATCATGCCCCACCCTATGAGAGAACCCCCTTCTTAATAGCATTCATTCTCAGCTTCCAAGGATGCCCTCTTGGCCTTTCTCTTCCCCCCCCCTCCATTAAATGAAAAATTCCATCACCTGAAATCCTGTATGACCCTTTCAAAAGTTTGTAAGTCTTATTTATGTCTTCATAATCAGCATTCTACAATCCTTATAGCAGAAAAAAAAAACCCTGCTATTTCCATATAAGACTGGCTAACTCATCTTCAAATGAAAAGCCCAGATAAAGGTTCTTCACATCCTTGATGGGACTCAAGCCTAGGTCTTTCTATCCAAAGGGCATTGTCAAAACAAACTGAGCCCTTTGTCCCCATTTAAGTCGTCATCACATCAGATAAACACATTGGTGAAGACAATGTGTAGGATATAGGAAGTTATTCTCCTACCTTTTACCCAATGTGATAAGACCATTATTCCACAGTGGGTAACCACGATGGTATTTGGCCCATCAATTGTGCATTTAAAGACAGATGGAAGAGAAGAGATATAGCCAGTAAGGAGATTTTAGAGCGAGAGTTAGACACAAGTGAGATTTTGCAGGTTATGACAGGTGGAGAGAGAAAAACTTTGAGTCTGGAAGCTAAGTTCCAGTTTCTTTTCATGGTGTGGAATAGGTTATCAGATGAATGTTGAGTGTGTGCATCTTTGATTATGTTCAAGGAAGGATATGAAAGGTACTTTGGAATTATCTGTCTAAAAGGGACCTTTACTTTATAAGTTCTTGGACTCACTGGAGAAGCTTGAATAATAATAATAATAATAATTAATTTCAAATTTGGTTAGTTGAATCAAGAAGTTTTAGTTGCTTGCATACTTGATATTGTGATAGTAAATTTGAAGATGCTCATAATATAGTGGTCAAAATGTCGAGATGTACCACTTCAATAAATATTGTTTGTTATCTAATATAGTGTATAACTCGTATGTCATTCAACACAAGAGTTGAATGATACAGAGAAATAACAATGATATAGAGAAAATTTTTAAAAATGTGTGTGAAAACAGATATAATTTCCTATGTAAATTTATGATTTTTTTAACTTTATAAGCAGAAACCTTTTGTTTTTTCTTACAGCACAAGTCTTTGTATGTGTCATCAGATTCTTTAATACGACAGTTTGATTTAGTAATGTGTAAAGGGAGATATGACAACTGTCTACGATGCATACAAGATCCCTACTGTGGTTGGGATAAAGATCATAATGAATGCAAACCATACGTCACAGGGTAAATATACAACGAATGTTTTTCCATTTAGCTCAGCATAAACCTTTAGAAGTATCTTAAGCCATTTAATGATAACATGCTCTCTCTCAAGATATAATCAAGAATGATTAGTACTAAAATAATTTCTAAAATCATTGTCTTCAATGCTAATCTGCACACTCAATCTTATTAAACTTCTATGCAATTTGAATATTTGGTGTCATGTGAAGAATTCATTTTTAGATGTATTTAGATAGTAAATATCATATCACAATTTGAGAACCTGTTAATTATTTTGTAGGGATTTACAATACCCTTCTTGCTGAGTTAAAAAATAATACAGTTTCCATGGACAAAATAAACAAATGAAATTGCTATTCAGCGATCATTATTTTTATGCAGTTATCTATAAGAAATTTTTGCACAAATATTGAAGCAAAGTTATGTAATGCTGAAAAGCTTGTCTGAGTAAGTATGGTTTACTTAACAGACATGACCAGGATGAAGTCTTACCTGATCCAGTAGTGGCTATTTTTTTATTGGTTGATTCATTTTGGCAGACAGTAATAATCAAGAGACATCATTTCCAGTCCAGTTGGCAAAGTGGTTAATGCACTAGCTCTCCAATCAACAGGCTGTAGATTCAAATCTTGCCATGAGCATGGATGCTTGGGATTGTCTTTAAGTGGGAGATTAATTTCATTACCCAGTGTGAGACCACTGCCCTGTTTACTGGAGACCATAGCTTGAAAAATTTCCATGTTTTGTCTCTAGGTTCACAATCTTTCTTGAAAAAAATGTCATCAGATCAACTTAATGCATAAAAAAGAGTTAGCATGAGCAGTACATGCTGCAGGCATTGTTTGAATCTAATATAGTTTTCAAAATAGTTGTTTTTGGTTTATTCAGAGTTGGTTCTTCAATCTATTGTTGTTTTTGGTTCATCTCTATATTTCCCATTATTGAAGATTCACTAAAGGTATCTTCTGCTCAAGATAAAGAAAATATCGGGTAGTATGTATCTACATCATACGGTAATATCACACATTGGCTATCAAATTTTGCATGGGCCTTTTCTCTGTGATAGGTGAAGACCATAAGCTATTTTTAGAACCAAACATAGCTTATGGTCTTCACCTAGTCAGAAGTCTTAATAAGCATGGATAGTTGCCCCTATTTTATGTTGTTGTTTTTTTTTTACTTCATATTTCAAGAACTGGTGAACCTACCATTACTATCAGATTTTATCTGGGTAACTTTATTAACTTTGGAAATATTCTGGTCATTCAAGATTAGATGTTTGAACTCATTGAACCTTTGGGAAATTTCACCATTTTCCCCTTTTTATGTAGTTTTTTTTTTAGCTTATACTCAAAAATAACTGGAATTATTATTTTTTTAATTATATTAAAATTTATAATATCATATTCTAGTCTGCTTCAAAGTACTCTCCATGTGAGTCAGTACACTTGTCTTGAAGTTTTTTCCCGCTGCTGGAAACAATTCTGGAACTGTTCGATTGGAATCCTGTTTATGGCCTCCAGCAGTCTGCATCAGTGAATCGCTGCCCTTTCATGGTTTTCTTTATCTGTGGGAATAAAAAAAAAAAAAAAAAAAGAAGTCACATGGAAAGAGAGATTGGGTGAGTGGGGACAACCATCATGTTCTTCATCAAGAACTGGTGGACAGACAAGGCCATGTGGGCTGGGTATTGTCATGGCAGCAACCAATCCCTGCTACTCCATATTTCTTGCCGTTTCATCATACACTATTATGCAGTGTTCTCAAAATGTTGAGATAAAAAGTTGGCTCATTGTCTGTCCATGAGGAACAAATTCTTTGTGCACAATTCTATTCACATAAAAAAAAAAAAAATCAACATTGTCTTGACATTTGATCAAACTTGATGTGCCTTCTTGGATCTCGGTGAATTTGCATATTTCCACTGGCTTGATGCTTGTTTTGTTCCTGGATCATAACGGTAGCACCAAGACTCATCCCAGTCACAACTTTCGAAAAAACATTTCATTTGCAAATCTTCTGTTCAAATTCTTGAGGGTTGGCCAGATCGTGATTGATCTTCACCTGACATGTCCATATTTTTGAAATGAGAAAACCACTTGTAAACCTACGTTTTACCTAAAGCATTGTTCTTAAAGGCTTTCCGAAGCATGACAGTAGTTTCAGCTGCAGTTTTACATGAAAGAAAACAAAATTTCTTGCACACTCTCTGTTCCTTGTGTCAGCCATTACAAAATCGCCAAACTTGCTTGTAAGCACTAACAAAAAAAAGCAGTCAGAACAACAAACCAGTTCACACAAGATGACACTACTTACCAGACTTGCTTGGAAAACCGCATGCTCACGATGCCTAGCGACATCATCCATAACTAGGAAATGCACATGTACCAAGTTCAGATTCCAATTATTTTTGGTACCCGCTTGTACATGCACCTAACATCAACAAATATTATATTATAAGCTTCCCATTTCATTATGAAAAATAATTTCTTAACTTGTTTGGTTGATAAAGGGTATCAGGATGGAAAAAATAAAGACACTTTCTGTATGGCAATATTTTTGTCTTTTTCAAAATATAATTATAAAGGAGTGTGTGTGTTTATTTTATTTATGTGAAAATTTGTAACCAAGGTGAATTTCTGTAAATCCTTTTAAAAGAAAAATGTTTGGTTTAGATATTTAGTCTGGGATTCAAGAAATAAAATTCAAAAATAAATCAGTTCTTCAAAATCTTAGTAATGAAAAATTATATTCAAATAGACATTTTTTTATTATTATTATTTTTAAAGATAGTCCCATCTATAAAAGGTGGTAAAGCTGTAGTACATCGGTACTGTGGGTGGGCTAAGTATTGCATAATCAGGAATCCTGCTGTAGAGGCCAAACATAGCAATTTTTTATGCCACTTCAGGCCCCCAGTAAGCAGGAAGTGGTCTGACACTGAGTAATGAAATCATGTATGGCAGATTATAGGCATTCCTAAAGGACATAATGTGGACAACTTCCTCCATCCATTAGTTGGCAGAAGCTCCCCAACATATCGTCTCTCAAAATACCTATCTAACCTCCTCAATGCATTTTGTAGATAAACTTTCAAACATATAAATTTCCCCATCATATATATATATATATATATATATATATATATATTTAGATGTAGTTTCACTATTTACCAACTTTGTGGAATAATCAATAGAGATACTTGAAGACCTATTTCTTTCTTCCATCACTGCCTTAAATCTTCATTTTTTAGTTGTAAAGAAAAATTTTACTACCAAATATATGATCTGGCAGTGATCTCACCTTTATCACCTCTTACCACCAACTTATACCTGGAAAAACTTGAGAAAGTAGCTATAGCACATTCAACCTTAAAACCACATGTCTAGTGGAGATATGTCAATGACATCTTTATCATTTGGAAACCTACACAAAAAGACCTTGAAGATTTTGTATATTACCTGAATAATTGCCATCAAAAAATCAAATTCCTAGACATCCTTATCAACAAAAACATAATTGGAGGAGTATCATTAGAAGTCTACAAGAAAGAAACTCATACAGGTAAGTTCGTTCCATCACTCTCAATAGAAATCATGTATCACCACGAACATCCATTTCCAGTTGGAGTTGGATCAATAGCCTACAGCTTGAGAAATAGAGACACTTATCCACACAGCCAACCAAACCAGCTAAGTGAATTAAGGATCCATAATGTGCTAGGAATGCTATAAACTATGAGTTCTTCTGCTCATTAACTACATTTTTGTACAAGAAGATTGTCATGCTGTCATAGATTCTCCTTCCTTCCACTTTCTCTCTCTCAAATATTGTCCTCTCTGCACTACTATGTTGAACATGAACACTTTCAGATTAGGTATTATTTCATAGTTTTTTTAGAAAGCATCATAATACCAATCCTTAATGATATTCTCATCTGGATACCATGTTTAATGTCATGGATATTAAATTTCTGAATTTCTTTATTATTACCAGCACTAATAAGAATGATGTGTTATCAGTGTTATATAGTATTTAACACTTAAATAATGAAATGTTAACTAAATGTATTCATTATGTAACAATTAAAATGTTATAGGATTTACATAGTTTCTTAATCAGTATGTAGTTTCTTGTGAACTAAGGAGTCTTTTTTCCCTCAATAATCCCTCTAGCATGATAAGGCATTCCTAACAAGGTTACCTTCTGAGCTCAATTCAAATTTGAGTCATCAGTTTCCAAATTTTTTTAGTCTGGAGTCAGTATTTTCAAAAACCTCTGTAAGTGCAAGGTAAGATTAGGTTTTTCAGTTTCTTCTTCAATGGTTCCTTATTCTACCATTTCAGTAAGCTCTTCACTCGTAATGTTCCTTTTCATTCAAGTGCACCAATCTATTTGCATCTTTGGTAGATACTTATACGAGGGTGGTCTGAAAAGTTCTTGGCCTCAAACATAGATGGCAACACTATCGGCAAGATTTTTTTTTTCCTAAGTTGGTATATCTATCATAAGCATCCATGTGAAATTGCAAGTCATTCTATCAAGTAGTTTATTTTATACAGCTGTCTGAAGCAAAAGTGTTGTCTGTATCCCTTGAAATCGATAAAATTGAGTATCGTGCAGTAACAAAATTCTTTATAAAAGAAGGCATAATGACAAAAGAAATTTATTCAAAGTTCATAAAGGTTTATGGGCACTCTTCACCTTCATTTCCGATAATTAAGAAATTGGCTGCCAAATTTAAACATGGCTGTACCAGCCTTGAAGACGATCCACACGAAATATGTCCAAAAAGTATAACAACACAGAAATCATTGATCAAGGGCACAATGTGGTATTGAATGACCGGCGAGTTCAAAGTGTGTGAAACTGCTGAGACTATATGCATTTCAAAAGAACGTGTAGGATATATTTTGCATGAAGAATTGCAAATGAAAAAGCTTTGCTTAAGATGGGTGCTGTGCTCACAGCAGATCAAAAACATACTTGCATAAAAATCTCTGAATAGTGCTTGGAGCGTTTTAACAAGAATAAAACTGATTTTGTGCATCAATTTATTACTATGGATGAGACATGGATTCACCATTACACACCAGAATTCAAACAGTGGATAGAAGCCAGTTGTTCAGTGCCAAAGAATTCAAAGTCGGTTCCATCAGCAGAAAGGTCATGGCATTGGTGTTTTGGGATGCTAAAGGCATTTTGTTTATTACTTATCTTGAAAAGGGTAAAACAATGACCCAGGGAGTATTATTCCAATCTTTTAATCAGACTAGACAAAAAAAATTGTGAGAAAAGACCCGGTTTGTAGAACAAAAAAAATCATCTTTCATCAGAATAAATGCACCTGCCCACAAAAGTGTTTTGACAATAGAAAAATTAAGGGATCTGCACTATGAATTGTTGGAACATCCACCCTATTCTCCAGATTTGGCTCCCTCTGACGTCTATCTCTTCCCAAAAATAAAACTCTTCCTCGCTGGTCAGCATTTTTCTTGGAATCAATAGGTGATTGCAGCTGTAGAGGGGTATTTTGCAGATATTACTGAGAACCACTACAGGGACAGGATAATGGTGCTGGAGCATCGCTGGAATAAATGTATTAGTAAATGTATTTTGAAATTTATAATTTCAAAATACATTTAGTTAACTGTTTGGCAAGGACTCTTCCAACCCCTTTCAGGTTGGACTCAACTTCATTCCATGCATCTGCAATAGTTTTTATAGCATTTTTTGGTGAATGTTCAAACCTCTTTAGTCATTGAGCTAACTTCTGCATCAACAGCCTTTATCAGTTTTTCAAATTTTGGTGAAGATAAGCCAGACTGTCTATTAAGTCCTACCTTTTCCTGTTAAGCAATCCAGGCAGAGTGATATATATATATATATATATATATATATATATATATATTTTTTTTTTTTTTAATGTAAATAAGTATACAATATTTTGTGATGTAAAAGTTCTTAGTTACTGGATAAAATTGAACCATGTTGATTCAGTAACTGGAATTCATTCACTGTAGTTAATTTTTTTTATTCTCACTTGTATGCTGTGGTCTCAGTCAACAAAGGGCTGTTGAAGAACATGCATTCCAATTGTCTCACTTTAGTGGCTTAGCATGTCATAGCTTTCTTCTTCCCTCTTTTACCTCACGGTGTCAAAGGTTTCCTATTCATTTAACCATAACCATTATACGATGATAAGGTGGTTAGCCCTATGACTGCATTTCATAGCCATAATTAGAAAATTTATATCAGTCATAAAAGCAGGTGGTTGTAAAGTGGAGGCCTGTTGCACTGGTATATGCATGGGGGACGGGCATAAATGTGTGATATTTAGCAAGAAGTTGAGCACAACAAGTAATTCTGAATCTTACATCTCTAGTACTTTTCCCACTATATTTATATTTAAAGAGATGAAATAGCACTGATTAATTTCCTAGAATTGCTACTTTCCTGCATCATACTTTCAGCTGACTGGCCACCAGAAGCACAGCATCTAACATGGCCAAAGTCAGGAGATGAATACATCATCTCACAGTTTTTCAACTCTTTCTTTATATGTTAACACATTCGCTGCCAACTACGAGTATATGCGTAGTTCGTATATGAGCTTCACAAGCCAACTACGAGTATACTCATATGTCGATTTACCGACCTCCTATGCCAAACATGAGTTATCCCTTTGTATAATTACCTTAATTTGGACCCTTGGATTCTGAATAAAGCGGAGAGCATGTCTGGGAGCTTGGTAGAAGAGAAATAATTTCAACTAAAATATAGTATATTGTGTATGTGCCTCAGATGCCAACTACGAGTATACTCATAGTTCGTATATGAGCTTCACAAGCCAACTACGAGTATACTCGTATGTCGATTACCAACCTCGTATGCCAAGCGCGAGTTAATCCGTAGTATAACACATAATTTGTAAATCAATTTTAAACTAGTAAAATCAATAAAAATAAAACCAATCAATGAAATAAAAAAGCACTCAGTAAAATAAAAAAAAAAACAATTTATTCAAATTAAGAATGGTACATTTTAAAACAATTTTCCACGCACAATGATGGTTTTTCCTGGCAAACAGGACAATAATAATGTGTTTCGCGTCTACGTTTGTTTCTTGTACAGACATGGCATGGCTTTGCCGGGTGATTCTTTTTTTCTGTTGGTGGTAAAATTTCCAAATAATGAAAATCCCGATTCCTCCTGATATTCTCTGATGCTGTAAGTTCATCCATCCCAACAAAAATTGAGATAAATTGATCTCTAAATTTTAATGCAGACATTGCATTTCCAGTAATCATGTTATAAAATTTATGCGCATTTTGAATGTATACCTCAAAAATGCATATTGCCAATTTCTTTGGCCATCTAATTGTCTTTCGTAAGGTAGAATAGTATGAAAGCATTTGATCAGAAAGATCGGTGCCTGACATACCCAAATTATAATCCCTAACGATATTAGGTTTTAACTGAAATTTACCATTATGATTTTGCGCTTCAACCATTACAAATTTGTGCATATTTGAAATGGAAAGGACTTCCCTCTTATCCTTCCATTTGCTGACTACAACAGGACCGCTTCTTTGCCATACAAATTCCCCTTTCTTTAGTTTCTTTTGAATAACATCTGGTGGATTGTTTTTTCCTATTATTTCTCAGCGTTCCACACACATACGTTTTTCTGTTGGTAAGCGATTCTGTTAGAGCTACAGAATTATAAAAATTGTCCATATGCAATACATAACCCCTGTCTAAATATTCTTCCATCAACTGGAATACAACATCATATGCGTGACCCATTTTCGCTAAAGACGATTCAGATTTTCCTGTATAAATTTTTATTTTTATCACCAATCCATTTGATTCGCACAGTTCATAGAATTTCACGCCATATTTATGTTTTTTGTTTTTTATATATTGCCGAAATGCCAGTCTACCGCGCCACAACACCATTGACTCATCAATACATAAGTTTCTGTCTGGTGTGTAGCAATTTCGCATTACACTATTAAAATGATCTAGGACTGGTCTTAATTTGTGCAATTTATCATTAGCTGCTTGGGAATTATCTGCGAAATGCAAATGACGCAATAAAATTTGAAATCGATTTCGGCTCATTTTAGAGCGTCAAAATGGCAAATTGTAAAGTTGATTTGTACTCCAATAATGCTCAATAGACAGTAAATTACAAGGACCCATATGAAGTAAAAGTCCAAGAAATAATTTCATTTCAGGTATGTCTGTTGCTTTCCAGTTAGAAATTCTTCGACTTTTTTTGAACTGCGCTCGGCTTTCCTCAATATTTTGTAAAGCATATAAATTGGTTTGTTCTACTAAAATTGTGAGAAAATCTTCAGAAAAGTTCAACTAACCTTTTGATACTGAAATTTCCAGTGTCAATTTTAAAACCTGCAGTTTCAACAAAGTCAAATTGTGGGGGCACTTCTTCTGAATTTTCCCAATAAGTTGATGTTGATGTATTTGGCTGGTTGCTAACTTCATCTTCAAAAGTTTCTTCATCATCAGTCACCACTAGAGTCGTCTGTAGGATCACTTTGGAATCGGAACCAAATATTTCATGAAATTCATCATTGCTCATATTAGCATAAGCTTCTACTTCTATATCAGTAAGTTTTCTTTTACTGGTCATGGCGACATTGAAGGTTCTTAGAGACTAGAAACTAAAACTGAACTAGACGCAATAAACACTGGCGTCAGCACATGTAATATATAGATGGAAGTGATACGAGATTACTCGTAGTTGGCGTATGAAACAAAATTCGATCTGATAAGCCGGCTACGAGATTACTCGTAGTGACCTTGAAGATGGGAGTGATACGAGATTACTCGTAGTTGGCGTATGAAACAAGATTCTGTCTGATAAGCCGGCTACGAGATTACTCGTAGTGACCTTGAAGACGCGAAAAGCGCTTGGCGTGCAGGAACAAACTATGACTGAGTAGCGTGGCAGCGAACGTGTTAATGTATTTCTTCAGGGCCATAGCAATCTCCAAGGGCTGATTTTGGACTAATGAAAATAGCTGCAGATAGAGATCTACTCTGCTCTCTCTACACCACTGGTCATGTTATACTTTTCTTCTCTAACTGTTGTCATTATCCTTGTTTGAAACATCTTTTACACATTTTCTGTTGCAGTCATCTCTCTCTCTCTCTCCACCTCTCCCTTTTCTGAGCTATTCACATACTTATTATACCATTCGTATAATAAGTGTAGGCATACCTTTCCTAGTTGGGGGAAATGCCAACTAGACTTCCAGGTGGTAGATGACTTTGATCACACAGTGAAACACCACTGCATTACATATTATTAGAGGTATGAAGTGGCTATTACCATGTTTCATCATCAGCGTAACTACAGTTTCTGTTCCCACCCTTTGTTCACACTTGCTAATGTTGCTAAGTGCACTCTCCATGCTGTAATTAAGCACTCTTTCATTCGAGGGTAAAGTAGTCAAATGGTTTTTTCAGGCTGGCTGCTAGACTGGTTACAGAACTGAATCAGTTGGTAATGTTTTGGGGGGCTCTCTGATCAGATGGAAAATTATTCTGCTAATTGCTCTGCCAGGTTGTGCCTGATATGTGTGTGGGGGAGGGGAGGGACAATGTCAAGGCCATGCTTGGATCAAAGTCGCATCTACAAGTCCATCTGTGCTGCATATCCCATGAAAGTTATAACAAATTATAGTAACTGCAGTTAAATAAAATCTCCAACAAAACAACAAAATTCCATTTTTTTTTTTTTTTAAAAAAAGGGAGCAAATAACAAATTATTCTTCATGTATTCTCCACTCCACTCAAAACTCCTGACTACTATCTAACCCCTGGTTCTCCAACAGATGTGACAAACGAGATCAAAACAAAAATTAAGTATACATTCAATGGCTCACATTAAAAATTTTGACTTCTCACTCAGCTTGCACTTCAACCTAAACAACTGTAATAAAGAATGAAATGTATTATATTCATAATAGATTTCAATTGTTTGATCTCTTTTGACTAATGGTAAGTTAGCCAGTCTCATATAGAGATAGAAGGGTTTTTTCACCCGGAAACTAGGGTTTTTTTGTCCCTCAGAACAGGCAAACTGGTCCCGTGAACACACACATCTACAGACATAGGACACTCCTGAAATAAGGATTGACCGACCTATTCCGTGGGATTTTCATTTTTGAATGCTGCCTGCATGGCGAAGTGTGGGTCTATGCATGAACATAAATCAGGATGCTTGAGAATACTAGATAAACAAGGACACCATTTCTAAACCTCTCAAGAATACTTGAGCTTAGTAATGCAAGCATTTAATAAATGCAATAGTATGATCTCTTGATCTAGTTCAATCATAGTTGTTATATCCATTTAAAAGCTACTAAAATAAACTTTTTTTTTTTTAAAAACCGATTTCAGGATTTAGATACAATCAGCTGCTCATTGAACAATATTATGCTACAGAGTTTGGCAATTTTGCATAAAATTGCCAAAAATTTGTCTCTGATGTTAGTTTTAGCCTAAAATAAGATTCTGCCCCACTCCTGTATACAATCATGCTACAGACAAGATTACTAACTTTATTTATGGTTGATCTAGCTCTGAGGTCATTTAGTATTGCAGTTCAAATATTATTATTCTGAATAGGTATTGCTCAATAGATGTTTATATTGATTATATCAGAAGTTTATCTTTAACATTATGGAAATATAAATAAAATTGATTTATCATTGCAACAATCTGGATAATTCATAAGACATCACTGCCAATTTAGATAAGACTATAACAAATAATTTTTTTTTTAACCTGCTCTATGCTAGTTGTTGATTTTTAACTTCTACTATCTGTTTTCTCTTATAATAGGTTATTACAAGATGTGACAAATGCTACACCTGGTATATGTGATAGTTGTAAGTTTTTCTTTACCTCCTTTTTTTTCCAACAATTTAATTGATAATAAGTCTATGTAAAACATACTAAAAGGCTTATCATTGCAGGTGTGCTGCATATACCCAGCATCTAAGGAGTGCAGTACTGTTTTTTTCTTCACAATCAGTACAATAATGTGAGAGCCTTTACACCTCATTCAGTTTTGGTATTGCCTTTTATTAGAAACACCAGCTTGAAACACCTCATCCAGGACAAAAAAAAAAGCCATTATCAGAGCTTTTCAACTGAAGGTGATTCTTATATGGAGATGGTAGAGATTTTCAACCCAACAAAACAGGCAAACTGCCAGACAAGCAAGCACTATCATGGACACACACACACTGACAAGTATGATACACTCTGGAAGCAATATTAACCATCCTACCTATCTGAGCATTAATCAGGCTATTGAGCCTAACATGCAATTATGTGAAATATGGGAATATTTTTCACGTTTAATTCGAATGCTATAACATTATAATAATGTGCAGTTTGATAATTTTCTGCAGCTTAACACACATGTGCGCACGCACACACACACACACTGATGTCCAGAATGCAATGATGAACACTATTTCTGAAGATTTCAACCTCAAATTTGGATGAATCAGCTTGTGGCAGTTTTCATAACTGACAATTTCAAGCAGAAATTGGGTACATATTCATCATCATCAAATTCTTGCCATGTACCCTCAAAGGGTGTACAGGATATGACAGTACTAAATGAAAAAATTACATCATTACTAACTTCCTATCTACAATTTTCCTCCAAATCAGTCTGTTACTTGTCAAGACTCCAACATTATCAGATCTTATATTTCTATCGTCTAAGGCACTTTGTACCGTATCAATCCACCTATATCTTGGTCTTCCTCTGGGTCGTTTTCCTGCCGACCTGGCAGAGAACACTTGTTTTGCTAATCTTTCCTCTCCCATTCTATTTAAGTGACCATACCACCTGAGATTAGCTCTGCTAACACATTCCTGGATGCTGACAATGTCAAGTTCTTTCCTAATATCCTCATTTTTAATATGATATTGCCATTGATGCCATCTGTTCACACCTCTAATCTTTATCAGGACTCTCATATCTGCGGTCTCTAGTCTTTGGTCAAGTGTTTTACTTCTGACCCAGCTCTCAGATCCATAAGTTAAAACTGGTTTGAACACTGTCTTGTATACAGCTAATTTAGTGTTCCAACTAATTTCTTTCTTATTCCATATGAATTTATTCAATTGACTTCCCAACATACCAGCTTTGCTGATTCTGTTGTCTATTTCTATATTTAATTTACCATCTTCAGTAAAAATCGTGCCTAAGTAGCTGAAATGTTTTACTTGTTCCACAGGTTCTCCATTCACAACACAGTTGACATTTTCAATGATTCTGCCTATTTTCATTGTCTTTGTCTTTTTATTGCTGACATTCATACCATATCTATTACAACAGCTATTCAATTTAGTCAGAGAATCTTGCAGACTTGTAGCGGATTTATTTAGAAGTATAACATCATCCGCATAAAGCAAAGAGCTGACATTAACATCTCCGATTTTGATATCAGGTTTAATACCACATTCCTTCATAATGTGATCCATATAGATAATGAATAACAGAGGGGATAATGTACATCCTTGTCTCACACCAGATTTAACATTAAACCATCTTCCTGTACTTCCTTCAATTCTAATTGCTGACTTACAACTCAAATAAAGACTAAGTATTGCTTGATATAATGCCCCATTGACACCATATAACTGCAGCGTATTGAATAGCTTCTCTCTTGGCACCTTGTCATATGTCTTTTCCAAATCGACAAAACTTAAATACAGATCTTTGTTATATTCCCATGCTTTCTCAACTATTTGTCGTAAAGTGAAGATCTGATCCTGACAGCCTCTATTTGGCCTGAATCCAGCTTGTTCTTCACAAGCTTTTCTTCCATAATTCTTCTCAACCGTTTCTCAAGTATACTTGCATAGATCTTGCCAGGAACACTCAGTAGGGAAATACCTCTGTAATTCTCACATTCAGTTTTATTTCCCTTTTTATATATGGGTACTATGAGAGCACTACTCCAATCATCAGGAATTCGTCCCTCTGTCCAGGCTTTCTGAACTATGCAGTGCAGCCACTGTAAGACTCTTATACCACCATGCTTCAGCATTTCTGGTCGAATATCATCTACTCCTGCTGCCTTTCCACATTTCAAGCCTTTGATGGCTTTTTCTACTTCAAGTATGGATATGTATTCCTGACTGCATGCCTGGTCAGTGTTTTTTTATCGCTGTGCTGTTATCACTGCTTGTTTCATTTAGCAGTTTTTCAAAGTAATTACTCCATACTTCAAGGATATCTTTTTCTCCTGTTTTCATGTCACCTTTATCATCTCTAATTCCTTTTACAGCACTCTTTCCTCCATTCCTAAGCTTCTTCAACAACCTCCAGAATATTTTGCCACCTTCTTGATATTTATTTTCTATATTCTTGCCAAAGTCCTCCCATGACTTTTGTTTAGCTAGTTTTACACACTGTTTAGCTTTCTTACATTTGTCTCTGTATTCTGTAAGAATAAAAGCTGACTTATTTGCCAGGAACTTTTGATATGCTTTCTTCTTTTCCTTCACTGCCTCTTTAACTTTCTGTGTCCACCAGGGAGTTCTGATTTTTTTATCCTTGCACACAACCTCACCACATGCCTCTCTGGCAGAATCAATCAATGTTTTCTTCAGAGTTTGCCACTGAATCTCCAAGGTTTGATTCCTGTTCTCAAACTCTTTCATTTTTTCTTCAATAATCTTTGTGTATTTTAGTCTACAGTTCACATCTGAGAGCTGCTCAACTTTTATTCGCTTTAAAACTTTCTTACATGTTTTTCTTTTCAATATGAAATTCAATTTTATCCTGCTCAAGACTAAATAGTGATCACTTCCAATTTCAAATCCTCTGTACACTCTGGTGTCCTGCACCAGGGAGAAAACATCACTATCAACAATAACATAGTCAATGAGACTTTTCTTATTCCTAGCCTCTTCTCTCCATGTGAATTTGTGCACATTTTTATGTTGGAACATGGTGTTAGTAATAACAAGTCCATGTCCTGAGCAGAAATCCAACAGATATTTGCCATTATTATTAGCTTTGCTCTTTTCTCCAAATTTTCCCAAAATATTTTTGTATGTCTCACAATCATTTCCTACTCTGCTATTTAGATCCCCAACAAGGACCAACTTTTCCTTTTTCATTGTGTCAGTTGCTTTTTCTAAAGCCTCAAAAAATTCCTCCACTTCTACCTTAGTAGAACCTTCTGTGGGACCATAGGCACAAATAAGTCTCATTGTCCAGTTCCCCATTCTCATATTTGCCCACATTACTCTACTTGAGACTGACTGCCATTCAAGAAGATTAGCCTCGTATTTTGTGTTGAATACTATGGCTACTCTTTCTTTTCCTTGATTGTCATTGCCTGAATATAACATTTTGTATTTATTGCTCAGAAAGATCTTACCAGTTTTGGTCTTTTTTGTTTCAGTCACCCCTATTATGTCGATCTGGTACTTATCTAATTCCTCAGCTAGCTCCATTTCTTTGCCATTCAGGCTTCTTACATTGATAGTACCGATCTTTAACTCTGGTGATGTTGAGTTGGGGTTTGTTTTCAGATTTGTTACAGTAGCTGACTTTTTGCTGTTCGCCCTGGTTCCCTGGCGAAAACAACGGGGGACTTGTTTAACCGGGCGACGCCCCAGCCGGCATGAAATTTTGTCATGTTGTACCATCATTTTTTATTTTGGTTTAACCAATAAGTATACAATTTGGTCGGCTAAATCCCAAATTGCCAGCCCATCCTCGTTCGTTCAGTATCAAAGTAGATACCCAACAGGGTGCACCATGAGAAGGTGAGGATCGGACATTAGGTCAGAAGCCCTGGTCGGTTCTCCGCATTCCTTTAAAGGCTATGTGGAGGTCTCCTCTCAGTTATACAGCTTTGACCCTTAAGCACCCCGGGTACATATTCATATTTTCAATTTGCATGCAAAGAGGTCATGTGGTAACACTCAACTGGATAAAAGCAAAAGGCTATGCGAAGCAAATTTGTTTGAAGGAAGCTCTTTTTGTGAAGGAATAAAGTTGCAAACTTAGATGTCTTGTAATGTCTCAAACACATCATCTAGATGATTTCATGAAGGGAAGAATTATTGGAAAGTTTGAAGAAGGCTGCATTATTACTGATTTTGCCAAAGAGTTTGAAATTTCACATAGTGTTGTATTCGGGCTGTGGTGGGCAGCATTTCAAAAACCAATGGAACGTGTTCCAGACATTTGCTAAGAGTTCACCCTCGCTCTACCATGGAGCATGAAGACAGATTTTTGGTTATAACATCAAAACATAATTGATGCACCACAGTAGATCAGCTTGCAAGTCAGCTCCATTCAAGCACAGGTACGTGAATATCTTGACAAACTCTGGCAAGATATCTGAGACAAGTAGGCCTATGCTCCCAAAGGCCTGTAGTCTGTGTTTCTTTATCCACAGCTCATTGTAGAGCACATTTTCAGTGGTGTTGTATCTCTAAAAATTGGACAAGACACCAATGGGCTAATGTACTCTTTACAAATGAGTCATTCTAGAAGACACATCAAATCAAGTGTCTTCTAGAAGACACTTGATTTGATGTGAAAGGGGGTATTGCTTACTACTGCAAAAATGTTCTTCAAAGGAATAGATTGGGGAGGCATTATGTTTAATGGATGCACCAAGCTACAAGTGCTGGAAAAAGGGATATTGCAACGAAGTTCTTCGATATCATGTTCGATTCTGTAGTGCTGTAGATGAAGAATTGATTTTTATGACTGACCACACCGTACACAAGCAAAGAAGATACTTCTGGAGGCTGAGGATATTAATCGAATCGAGTGGTCAGCATGCTCCCCAGATCTCAACTCCATAGAACATGTTTTGGATGCAATAGAGAGAAGCATTGTTGATTGAAATTTGCCTCCAGAAAACAAACAAGGTCTTATTGCTACTCTGAAGGAAGAGTGGGCAGGTGCTAAGCATGGTATGATGTTGTGAGAGGGCATCACAGCTCGGGGTGGACATATTCCATACTGAAATGTCTCTCCACATAGTTTTCTGTATGCACTGTAATTTGTAATTTTTGCCAAAAATGTATTGCAATTTAATTTATATGAAATTTTAACATATTTTTTGTGTAGTACAATTTATTAGTATGCTGGTAATAAATTTATGTCCACATTTGGATTTAGTCATGAAAATGTTTTCATTCATATGCAAGTAAAAGTGTACTTCGTCCTTAGCTTTTGAGCACCAGTGTATGTTTGTTAATGCAGAAATCAGCATAGACTCATTGCCATGCTGAATTTTCAAATGAATGAATATGGTAGTTTATACTAATGTTATTTATTAATCATGTTTAATAAATAACAGTATGTTTACTTTGTGCTGCTTGTTCATTAAGTTTTTCTCTTTTTCTTTGTTCATCTTCCATTATTGAATTAGAGTTTGGTAATCATTCTCTACTCTACTTGGAATTGATTTTCCATTCTTTGTTCAAATTATATGCATTGTCCTATAAAGCATATAATTCTTTACTTCCCTTATATATGTTGTAGTGTGAAGTTTTCTCAGATCCTAGCTTTAAATTTGGCTGAGTTTATGTGTGAAGAAGCATGGGCAGTATGTTATGAGCACACTCTGGCTAAATGTTTGGCTAATTTGTATGTGGGTGAATCAATGCCATTCACAATGGGGTTTAATGGCACATTTTGTTTATGGATTTTTGATAGCCCATATATCTTGAGGGGTGAAGGGAGTCTAGAGTTTTATGGTTTTAGTTTATTGGTGACCTTTTTAAGTAGCCTGTGAGGTGTTCTGATCTGTGTATTGGTGGGATCATAGTCTAAAGAAAGGAGGTAGTGGCAGGAAGCCAAATTTACCTATGTTTTTTGGTTTAAAACTACAGTGGCATTCACTTTATCTGCTTTCATGATTACTATTCTATTGTTGTTTTTTATTTCCTATAGAGTTTCATATTCTTTGCTTGAGATTGCTTTTCATTGGTTTTGCACATGTGAGTAAACCGGCAACATCCAGTCTGATGTTGGCAATATGGGTAGGAAGGCTGAGGATACCTTATTCTTCTTTGATTGTAATTTCTTCTGCAGGAATATTTTTAGGTGTGAGTGCACTAATTGCTTCAGGGTGAAGGATGATAGGTTTATAATAATGCTTTTCTGAGATTGTTGAGGCTTGAAAGCTGAGTTTGTTTTTAATACTATCATAGTTCTCGATGTGCTGACATCTTATTTTTTTGAAACCCTTTGTCTGCTGAAGCATTCAAGATGTCAGACAGGATTGTCCAAAGATTGGCATTCAACATAATCGTGAGCTCCTCTCCTCTTCTAGTGCACAAATAGCTTTGTTTGTGTCGGCAAGGAAAAAAGCGAATGGAACTGGTTATTTCATTTGGCAAGGAAATACAACAAGGGGGGGGGGGATATCCATGTGTGCTCTGCTTTCTCTTCCCCTGATTAACTACTTCGAAGAGAAAGCCTTAAACTCTACCCCACATAAATACACTGTTTGGCTACGCTGTATACATAATGGGTTCTCCATTTTGCCACATGGTCTGGATATTCAAGGGTGGTGCAAAGACCAACATATCCAACTATTGACTAATTAGTATCTCAGGAGTGGTGGTGAAGATCTTGGAAAAATTGGTTAGGGCCTGCATTCAGAAATGGGTTGACAGTGAATCTCTACTTTGCAATGAACAACATAGGTTTACTAAGGGAAGGTCATGTTTTAGCAACTTGCTCACGTTCGATAACAATGTTACCATTGAACTAGACAAGGGGAATGGATACACCATGATACTTTTGGATTTTGCTAAGGCTTTTGACAGAATACAGCATGGCAGACTGCTGCATAAATTGGAGAAAATGGTTTGGGTTATATAATATTAGCATGGATAAGAGGATGGCTGACTGACAGATATCAAAAAGTGGTATACGAGGGATCTGAGTCTGCAAGGTTTAAGGTAACAAGTGGTGTACCACAAGGATCAGTGCTTCGTCCACTGTTATTTAATCTATACATTAATGATATTGGGAAGGATTTGACAAGAAACATAGTTATTTGCTGATGAAGTAAAGATAGGTATGGTAATCAGGAATGCTGTTGATATGCAGTCTTTGCAGAATGATTTGAATGGAATGGGAAAATGGGTGTCAACTCAATGTCAGTAAATGTAAAGTCATTCACTTTAGCATGATTAGATATCCAATGTCGTATTATATTGGTGGGATTAGGCTAGAGATCTTGGAGTGTTAATAGATAGGAAGTTGAAGTTTAGGGGCCATTTGGCAAAGATTGCAAATACAATTCAAATGACAATTGCAATGCTGAAACGAACGTTCACATGTAAAGATAAGGATGTCATTTTGCCTCTTTACAAGGCCTTGATAAGATCTCACTTGGACTATTGTGTGCAGGTCTGGTCTCCTGGTTTCTGTTGTGATTCTGATATATTGGAGAGAGTACAAAGGAGTGTTAAAAATGATACTAGGATTCTGGAATACTGATTATGAAGACAGATTGAGAATTTGTAGACTGCAGACACTAGCAAACAGGTGAAAGAGGGGTGATATGATTGAGACTTACTAACTTCTGAAAGGGTCACAGAATTTCAATTGATGGAATTTTTCAGTTTATGGAAGGTAGGGAAAGGATGAGAGGGCATCCTTGGAAGCTGAAAATGAAGGGTGTGAGGGCTAAATTTTTCTCTCAGAGGGTGGTGCATGATTGTAATGGATTGCCATTGGATGTTGTGAGTGCAAGCAGTGTGAATGAATTCAAGAATAAGTATGATAGCTGGTGTGTGTAGTATTTGGCCTCCCTCGATGAGTCTCTGACTCCTGGAGGTCTCTTTTAATAATAATAACATTCTCAACGTTTTCTTAACATATCTAAACAATCAACATCCCAGGATCCAGTTCACCTTAGAAAAGGAAAACAACAACAGTCTCTTTAAGAGATACTTGTACCATGAGAGGCTTCTTTAATTCACACAAAAAACAGAAAAAAATGAGTAAAAATATTTATTTAAAGCCACAGATTTTAGCCTGAATATTACAGGTCATCATTACTACTGATGCCCTGTAATATTCATGCTGAAACTTGTTTCTTTAATTCATAAATATTTATTTAGTATGAATTAAAGAAACAAGTCCTAAAGAAATACAACTTTACAGACCACATAAAAAAATTAGCATCCCTCATCTGCTCTACCAAAGACCAGCCACATTCCCAAGATCTGCCAGGTGTTTACTAGGTTCCGGGCAGGACAGCAAGTATTAGAATGTCTGTACACATAGACCACATCTGGTTACAGCCACTCTGGACTTGCTGACCATGCTTTGGACACCCACCGCAGGATATGCTGGAAAATCCCACTCTGCTCCACTGCAGCTACAAATATGAGAGACTATTCCTGGAATCTGTCTCAGCCCTGAAAAACTTTCCAGACCTCAATAAATTTGGATGCATGAAACTGCCCCAAATTTAGGAAACTCATCCTCAGATATTTAGCTGAATAGTCAAGATCATTGCCCACACTAGAGGGTGCCATTTTAAACTCTAGGCCAAACTTTGGTTGCCTTTCTTCAGCCTCATTACCCAGTGTTAGTGCCTGCATGCACATATCATTGTCCTGTGATTCCTGATTATGGCAATTTGACTGCCAAAATATTGGAAGTATTAATTAAAGTTAATGTAATTAATATTCAGCATATGTGGTAATTACCTCAGAAATAATTATTATACAGAGATTTTATTATTAGAAGCATGCTGAATGAAATGATGCAGGAGATTTGTGTTCTAGTAGAGAAGATAAGCAAGGTGATTGACGCTGGAAATAAAAACAAAGCAAGAGAAAAGTAGTAGTAGAGAAGTAGTAGTTGTGAGAATACATGATTTGGTTGAACAAAATGAGAAACTGATGATAAATATCAGAAGATTAGTAAGAAAAGTGAAAGATAAAGATAGTCAGCATTAATGTCCAGATAAGATGAGATGACACAGCCATATGAAGAGAAAGGAGTGCAATATGTGAAGTGTGATGAATTTGAGAAATGGATAGAATTGTATACCAACAGTCACTAGATGAGTCAACGAGAGACAGTTGGGGAGGACAGTAATGAGAGGTGTGAATGAATGAGATTCTGAGGATGTAAGAGATGAAGTGAAAGAACAGAATAGTGAGATAACTGTGAGTAAGGAAGTGCTTGTAAATGGAAAGCTAGAGGTGAGTATTGTTGAGAGAGGGAGAAGTGAGCATCTTGGAACAGGATGGACAGGGAAATGGAAGAAATCAGGGCAGACAGAGACACACCATAAAGGGAGTTAATGTATGATAGGTGACAGATAGCACTGGTTTTAGATTTAAGTTACTATGTTTATAAATGCTTTGTAATGAATAATAAAAATTTCTAATGAATATAAGAAATAAGAGAAAATTATCTCAATCCGAAATTGAGGTTAATTGCCCTGAAAAATGTTTGTATAAATGAAATGTAGTTAGATGAGGATGATATCCTGACAGTAGAGATGGAGAGAAGTATTATGTTTTTCATGAGGTTAGAGAGGATTGGGGAAGGGAAGTGAGTGCTGAGGCTTAGGAATAGGAAGGATGGTGAAAAGGAAATGTATAGGCAAATTGGTCTCGTAAACAAGAAAAGGATGATCATTAATGTATTCCAAATGTCAGGAAGTTAAATAAGTGTATAATGGATAAATGGAAAGCATAAGTATGTCTGGAAGGAGCAGTCATTATGGAGAGAGAGAGAGACAAAGTGTGTAAGATGAGAGATAATGTACCGATACAACATAAGGAGCATAAAGAGCAGGCTAGGAATATATTATTATTTCGGGCGACTCCAGGGAGTCCTTAGACATCATGTCCACACAACTATACGACATTCTCAGAGTATCTATCATACCTTGCCTTGAACTCGCTCACCGTCATAGCATCCACAACAGACTCTGGCAGCTTATTCTGCTCATTTACCACTCTAAAAGTACAGAACCCAGCTCTAACACCCCTGCTAACCACACTCCTGCCCACCTTCCATAGGTATCTCCTAGTTCTCCCACCACCAGTCCTGATCTCAAAAATATCCTCTGAATTAATCCTATAGAATCCCTTTAACAATTTGAATGTCTCAATATATCTCCCCTTTTCTGCCTATCAACTAGTTTCTGCAACCCACCAATCTTCAACTTGTTCTCATATGGTTCATTCCATAGACCTGCTATCATCTTAGTCACTCGCCTCTGGATCCTCTCCACCTCCTCCCCATCAAGAAGGAACCGAGGTAACCAAATCTGGGTACAGTAGTTGAGATGAGGTCTTATTAGGGCTCGGTACAGAGGTACAATAACTTGCTTGTCTCTGCTCGTCAAGGTATTTTTCAACAACCAAGTGAGTTGATGAGCTGATTTTGCAATGTGCCCCCTAAACTTCATCTCCCTATCCACCAACACTCCTAAGTCCCTGGCATCATCAATCTCCTGGAGTACAGTTCCACCAATGTGGTATACTGCTGCTAATCTTTTCACCCCAAAATGCATAACCTTACATTTTGTCACATTAAATTGACATCCATTCTCCTTAGCCCAGAACTCTAATGTATCCAAGTCATCCTGCAAGATTTTTACATCTTCTGCATTCACTATCGCTCTACCCAACATTGCATCATCAGCAAACAAATGAACTGTTCCACTTAGATCCTTCCCTATATCGTTAATGAACAGATTAAACAGCAGTGGTCCAAAAACAGAACCCTGTGGCACACCACTAGTCACAGGCCGTCTTTTGGACTCTACTCCTGAATAAACTACTCTTTGATATCTCTCCATCAACCACCCACCTATCCATCTCACCAACCCTATATCCATTCCTATATGTTGTAGTTTACGGATTAGAATTCCATGTGGTATCCTGTCAAATGCCTTTGCCAGGTCCAGCAGTATCACTGTAAACCCATTACCCTTATCCAGTTCAGCCGTCACCTTGTTATAAAACTTGAGCAAGTTACTGAGGCATGATCTACCCTTCACAAAGCCATGCTGTCCCCCGGACAGTATCTCATTTTCATCAATCCAATCCTGTATTTTTCCCTTGACAATGACTCCTGATATGCTGATTGGTCGGTAATTTGCAACCATAGTCTTGGATCCTCCTTTATGCAGTGAAACTATTTTCCCCTCTTTCCACACCTTCAGGACTAAACCAGACCTGAGACTCAGATTAAACAACCTGGTCAAGGGCACTGATAATTCCTTAGCCGCTTCACGCAAGACCCGTGCCGGTATACCATCCAATCCCACAGATGTATTCACATTAAGGTTCTGTAATAGACTATTCACCTCCACTTCATTCATCACAATTCCCATATAAACTAATGGTTCCTTCATTTTTTTCAATGTCACCACCTGGATGATATACTTTTCAAAGTGTGCGCTCAGTAACTCCACTATATCGACTGATTCAGTGATCTCCTTACCATCGTCATTCCTTAAAATCATTTTGCCGTGTACAGTGTTTTTCTTGCTTGCAGTATATTGAAAGAACTGTTTGGGATTCTCTTTAGCTTGCATAGCTACTTTCCTTTCATAATCCGCTTTTGCTTTTTTTTACCACACTCGTTACCCTTCTGGCATGCACTTTATACTGTTTGTGTGCCTGCAGGTCACCCCTTTCTTTAAATTCCCTCCACAGTTGTTTCTTTTTTTGCAGCTCAAGCTTAATGGTGTTATTCATCCATTTAACCCCTACTTGTTTTACTATTCGGACCCTAGGTATACAATCAGCCATAACCTCCTGTAAATGCTCCTTGACCAACCACTTCCCATGCTCTATTGACGTCCAGCCCTTGCAGTTATACATGCCATGGCACTGATCCAAGCAATCTGCTAAGCTTGTCATACTTGCCAGCACGGTAATTCCACATATACCCTGTCTTAATCGAAAATTCCACACCTTTAGCCACCTCCCAGGTCAAGACCTTATGATCACTCTCACCAATAGGTGGCAATATGGTCATATTCAATACAGTCAAATTCTGAGATTCTATTACCAGGTCAAGCACTCTCACACCCCTAGTATTTTCAATTACATGCTGTCTCAGATAGTTATCCCTTAATAATTGAATAAAATCCATTTCCTTCCTCACATGTGTCCTCTCCTCCTTCCAATCTATGTTACCATAGTTGAAATCCCCTATAATAATTACCCTCCTTCCACTCATTTCATCAATTTGTTTATGCATAGTATCTCCACCATCTATTCCATCACCTGGTCTATAGCAGCACCAAACTGTATATTTTATTCTGCCAGTCTCAATCTCGCACCAAATAGCCTCAAATGAGCTCCTTTCACTATCCTGGGATACAACTTCAATTCTCCTTGGCTGCAGTTCATCAGCTATCATCAATAACACCCCTCCCCCCATTTTATTCTCTCTGTCCCTCCTAAACACACATTCTACACACCTACACATTCTATCCCACTAACTATATCATCTTCCATCAGCCATGTTTCACTAATGCCAATAACCTGTGTCCAGGAAGAGCCAATCAAGGCCAAAAATTCTTCCTTCTTGTTCCTAATACTCCTGGCATTAGTATACATGAAATGCAGTGATCCCTTTGTCCCACCCCTATCTTGATGCGTTATTCTAAATATCCCATTCCCATTTTTTGTCTTTAGTGCTGGCTCGGGTACATTATATACATTCTTACACTCAACTGTCTCACTGATGACTGCATATCCACTCCCCCCCCCTTTGTAGTTCTAGTTTTCCTGGTTCTGCACATCCATTTTCACTTCATTCAGCAACACTTTTTCCAGTCTCTGCACACCAAGTCCATTTAAATGCAGGCCATCCATCTTGTATAAATCCTTTCACCCATCAAACTCATTCCACATGTCCATGAATTCCACACCACACCATCTGCATAACCTGCGCATAATGTCATTTGCGATTATGGCCCTCCTTCTAAACTTCTCTCTGTTATACCACGGCAACAGACTCACCATTCTAACTCTGTCACTCTTTTCTTTCGCTACCTTTAACAATACTTTCAAGTCCTCTCTCATAAAAAATTTATCTCCTTTCAATTCATTTGTACCCGCCACAACTATCAGTTCTTTCACCTTCTGTTTTTGCTCTCTAATACTCTCACTTACATCCTTAAATTTCGCACCCGGTAAGTACGATTTAGTTAAACTCCCATCTATCACTCCTCTTAATAACAAGTCACTATACAACACTCTTTCCTTCATTTCAGAAACTCTCCCACTCTTACGCTGCTTATTTACATTAGCTGAATTACTCTGGAAACAGTTTTGAAGTGCTCTAATTGCCGCTGCGCATTTTGTATCACTGCGCGCAACCTAGCGATCTCACTTCCTACAAATAATTCCTCATTTTTTTATCATTCAAACCATTTTCTCTCTCTGTATAGTTGCTTTCACTCTTTCTTCGATCACTGCTCTCTCATTGCCATCTTGTACATCGCAATTCCCTATCAAGCCACTATTTTCACTCACATTCTGGCTTGCTTCAACCATAACTGTCTCACAACCTGACACATACTTCAACTCCTCACTTTGCTTACACTTTCTGCACATTCTCCCACCACTATCACTTTCAATCCAAACTCCAGCCTCATTTGGGAATGCATACATCCCACACACATCACATTGGACAAACTCTCTCACATTATAGTTTTTGAACAATTCACTTAGTAAAGAAAGTGCAGTATGAGCAGCAAATGGCAAAAAAAAAAATAATAAAAAAAAAAAATTAAAAAAAAAAATAAAAAATCCACAGACTTTAAATATGTTGGTAGGAGGAGAAGGATGTCGGTTAATGAAAATGGTAGACTGCTAATTACTGCAGAGGATATAGTTGATATACATGAACAGTTCATGAAGGTATTTCATTTAATTACCACACATCATTGAAAGCCTGAGTTTAGAAGGAATGACAAATTACATATACAGTGTGTGTGTGTGTGTGTGTCAAGAATTCCATTCCAGCAGGAATAATTTCAATTTTGTAAGTAGTCTTAGCATGGAAAAGAAGAACAAAAGTGTTGGAAATCTTCCTGCCTTGCATTGCTATTATGCCAGTACATGAAATTTGGACGAGATGGTGATCTGAATTACCAAGAAGAGTAGTTATTTCAACAGTGTACCTGGAAGGAGAACTGATTAAGAAAAGGTCGAGAATATTGGATGAATGGAGAAGATTGTCTGGTATGGCTGGGAGATGAACAATTTGGTTTGGGTCTTTGCATAACAAATACCTCATCTTCTCCATTTAGTCACTGGAATGGAAAAAAGGGAGCCAGTTAGAATTGTGGACATTAACCACTGAGAAAGATTACTTTACTGTTAGGGAAAAGAGATTGAAGGAAACTGAGCTTCAAGGATAAGAAGTCAAAGCATTCAGAATGATTTTAAGAATTGGGGAAGAGACTGTAGTTGAATGATACATGAGGCAAGGTAATCTTAAGACACAGAAGGTCAGAGGGAGATTCAAGATTAGGCTTCTTCTGACAAGAAATATCTGATTGCTTAAAAGCACAAGTACTGCTTGTGTGGCAGAAGGAATCATACAGTTTGGACAGTTAAGATGGACTGTAGTTGTTGAGCAGTGATTCAAAGTTCAGATATAAAAAGGCAATCAGGTTTGGATGTCTGCAAGCGATAGTGCATATCATTTATATTTGTTTATTCAACAAATTTTGGTGAAGTGAATGTGGAATAGTTTTTTTTTTTTTTTCATGGTTTTAAACTCTTTTTCAGAATTTTTTGAAGGTTTGTTTCTTATTTTAATTACAGTGATACTATATATATTTAGGTTTACTGTCATTAGCATTTCAATGATGAAGAGAAAAAGAGCAAACAGGACTTACTCTTAGGCAGGTTCCTCACATAGAGAGCAATGTGGCCTCAACAATATCTCTCATATGCTATTACATGGCCTCTCTCAGCACCATCTGGTAGCAGAGATAGCAGTGAAATTACACACTTCCTAAATATATTACCATGAAGATTGGTCCTATACATTATTTGGCTGCCAGCCTGTGGAACCACTTTACTGCTATGTCTTCAAAGATGAGTATGTTTGGCATGCCCTTGTGGGGTATCACTCACAGTGTATGTTGGATGAATGCAGTCGGAGACCAACCTGGAGACCAAACATAGCAACTGCCACTTCAGGCTCCCAATAAGCAAGGTGGTGGTGGTGGTGTTTCATTCACCAGACTTAATACCATCTAGTAATTTTTCAAAAATTTCTTTTATTTAGAAAAGCAGTTTTGGGGAATCTTTAAAGGCATAATAAATTTTACAGCTTAAAAGATACCCCCCCCCCAACTTCTTCCCAAGAAAACTATAGTATTTCTAAGTCTCAAATTTTGGTGCTTCATATGATGAGAGAATAAAATTGAATATATGAATAAAAATAAATAAATATTAAACACAGTTAATTTTAATGTGAATATTTAAATTTGTTTAAAGAAAATGAAATTATTAGTTTGAGTTCCTTCAAACATACATACTAATGAACATTTTTTTTATGCGACTCCACTCACAAAAAGTTGTCAACTATAGTACATTAGTATTATGTGTGAGTTAAGGATTTTTCTATTTTTATTCTTATATAATTTTTTGTATTATTTATTTATTTTTTATATAATCCAGAGACCCTGCTCTAGAGACCAAACAAACTTTTTCAAGATAGGTTGAGCAGTGGTTGTAGGCAATGAAATTTTCCTGCCTAAAGATGTTTACAAACCCATGCCAAAATTCAAACCAACAGCTTTAGGTTGGAGAGTGGTACACTAACCACTTGGCCAATCAAGCCAGCATGCTTATTAAGTTTGTTTTTCACTTGGTCAGACTATAATAAATTTAGTTTAATCCTTTATCCAAGTGTGTGCAAACAAAGTTTGCACCTGAAAGTATCTTCAGGACTGGGGTAAAGTGGTACAACACCGGGCGACTCCTTGCAAAGGTGGGGCAAGCTACCAACACTCCTATCTCAGTATCTCCCATAATGCGAAACACATCTCCTTGCGGATATGTATAATGTTATGCATTAATGTTGGTAGCTTGCTCCACCTTTGCAAGGAGTCGCCCGGTGTTCTACCACTTTACCCCAGTCCTGAAGATACTTTCAGGCACAAACTTTGGCACACACTTGGATAAAGGATTAAACTAAATTTATTATAGCATGTTTATTATCTTAATTAGTTATGTCAATAATTTCATATAATCCAGTGATCAGTGGCGGCCAGTGAAAATTTTAAGTAGGGGTACTGCATATACAAAAAAAAAGAATTCTAATCAGTAACGAATTTATTAATAAATAAATTTACATATTAAAAATTGCTTTATTCAAAATATTTCATCCTCACCACGAACAAACACCAATAATAAAAGTTTCATATCAATAGCAATGACAAGCGCAAACGAATATCGGCGTTAGATCGCAGTGCATTTGTTTCGTGTAACGATAATTGAAAAATAATTCTTTTCATATTTTCAACAGTGACACTCGTCATTATTCAGCCTTGTATCTATAATAAATAAATAATTATGTTATTTTAACAAAATAAAATAATGTTAAAAAACGTTTAATTTTCTTGACCAAAAAGCTCTGGAAAGACTTTTAATGGGATTATATTGATCAAGTGCATATAATAAACAACTAAGTTATACTAACTAGTTTCACCAACTAAAGCTGTTGGCATCTTCAGGGTACATAGCTGATGTAAGGCACTAAAAAGTAAGAAACTGTTACAAACTATAATCAACTGATTCCAATTATATTAAACAAAGAACAGAGCGCGTACAATACATTCATAGAGCGTGGATGATATCACTTCACCAACTTATCTGTTATCTAAACACCTGGCAGGCCTCCTCAAAGCACACATCCATAATTCGGATACTTATATACGAAATTCACAACATTTCGTTGAGAAACTGAACAACATCTCTATCTATCCAGGCTGGTGAGTAAACGGATTTACTCACCAGCCTGGATGTTACATCTCTATTCACTAACATCCCTGTGGAGGAAGTCATCAAGATTTTAGGAAGATTGCTCCCACAAGACATTACTCTCTGTTCCGTCATTGTTTAACATCAAACTTTTTCTTATGGAATAAAACCATATATCAGCAATGGACTGGCCTTGCAATGGGTGGCCCCCTCTCTCCATCTTGTGCTGATCTCTTTATGGAGGATTTTGAAAGTAAAATCTTAACTCAAACAGACCCTAAACCCACAGGATTTACTCACCAGCCTGGATGTTACATCTCTATTCACTAACATCCCTGTGGAGGAAGTCATCAAGATTTTAGGAAGTTTGCTCCCACAAGACATTACTCTCTGTTCCATCACTGTTTAACATCAAACTTTTTCTTATGGAATAAAACCATATATCAGCAATGGACTGGCCTTGCAATGGGTGGCCCCCTCTCTCCATCTTGTGCTGATCTCTTTATGGAGGATTTTGAAAGTAAAATCTTAACTCAAACAGACCCTAAACCCACAGTATGGTGGAGATACGTGGACAATATCTTTATCGTTTGGAACCACACAAAAGAGGACATGTTCGACTTTCTCAACAAAATCAACTCTCTACACCACACAATTAAATTCACCCTAGAACTTGAAAAAGATAACCAGTTATCATTTCTGGACACTTTAATTAAGAAGCTTCCGAATGGTGGTATCAACCCCTCAGTTTACCGCAAACCTACCAATACAGGACGTTATTTACATTTCACTTCCTGCCACCACATTTCTCAGAAACTTAGTATTGTACACATGTTGAAGAACCATGCCTCTCTCCTTACAACAGATCAACAAGACCTCCAGGAAGAACTATCCCTGATATCCACCAACCTTACCATGAATGGATTTCCTCGAAGACTCGTCCACAAGATACTTTTCTCTGAACCCCGACAAAGACAACAAGATGTACGTTATATTTCTACCATCGTCATTCCATACTTAAGGACAGTTTCCAATAAGATTGCTAGACTCCTTAGACCACATAAAATAAGAGTGGCCTTTAAACCCACAGAAACGATTAGACAATTCTTAAGATCTCCAAAAGATAGCCATCCTTTCTCCAAATATGCTGGGGTTTATAACATACCCTGCTCGTGCAGCTTGAATTACATTGGCCAAACTTCAAGGAGCCTTGAAATTAGGCAAAAAGAACACATAGGTGATGTCAATAATAACAGAGAAGAAAAATCGGGGTTAGCTTTTCATTTCTCAAGAATGAACCATACCATAGAGTGGCGGATAGAAGCACAATTCCTTACATGGAGGAGGACTTCCGCTCCCAAATTTTTAAGGAGGCCACAACAGTTGCCCGCTGTATACAAAACCTTAACAGGAACCAAGGACTAATCTTGCCCGTGATCTGGAAGACCCTTATCAGATCCTTCAACTCGCCAGAACTGAATTATAGTGCCAACTTAGAATGTTCCTAAATAACAACAAGTGATATCATCCACGCTCTATGAATGTATTGTACGTGCTCTGTTCTTTGTTTAATATAATTGGAATCGGTTGATTATAGTTTGTAACAGTTTCTTACTTTTTAGTGCCTTACATCAGTTATGTACCCTGAAGATGCCAACAGCTTTAGTTGGTGAAACTAGTTGGTATAACTTAATTGTTTATTATATGCACTTGATCAATATAATCCCATTAAAAGTCTTTCCAAAATAAAATAATATTGAAAAAAATAGTTCACCACGCACACGCACCAATAATAAATGTTTCATATCTCACAGAAATAACGTGCGTAAGGATATTAAAAATAAACTGCCGTTTGGGCAGTGACAAGCGCAAACAAATATCAGTGTTAGATCGCAGTGCATTTGTTTCGTAATCTTAAGTGTTAATTGAACAATCCCAATTATTAACTATTCAATCAATGTCAAAACATAAGCTGTAGACTTTAACATGTTGTATTGCATTTATATAATGTTGTAAGCATTGTTATTATTTATAAACGCAAATAAAATTTAAATTTTGCATTTTTTCCTTGGGGGGGTGCTGCAGTGTCGCAGTGCTTATGTATGGGCCGCCACTGCCAGTGATATTTGAATATAGAAATGTACACTGAAGATAATTATAGAGATGAGCTAAAATAATTTTTTAATTTGATCTTGCAGGTGTAAAGAATAAACCTCTCCATGTTTTTTGGGGCCAGAGTGTACATCTAGCCTGCTCAATTCACTTGCCACAAGCAGAAGGAATGGAAAGTGGATTAATGCATTGGTATCGCTACAGTAGAGAAAAAGGCAAATATGAAGTGACCCAACGCAAGGACAAGTACATCTACACTGCTGATCACGGATTAGTTATAATGTCAGTAACAGAAAGGGACAGTGGCCGTTATGATTGCAAACTAGGACCAAGCACACTATGTAGTTACAATATTACTGTAGATACAAGTATGGATAATTCTATTTTTCTCATTCACACTTCATATATTCATACTTATCCAAAAAAAATTAGTTTTCCAAAATGCTACCAATAGAATCAAAAATTCATATACAGAATGTCTCATAAAGATGCACACATAGTTATTAAATGAACAATGAAACAGATAGTTGGAAAACAGAGGTGGTGGAATGGTTTTAATGTCTCTGATTAGTGCATATATGTAATTAGAGATGGTATTTGTTGCAAAGAAAGCAAAATAGTATCCATTTTGCTTAAAAATAATGCAAAGTGTAAAAAACAGTGGAGGTGTCCAGTACAAAAACATACACAGTACTCTGCAAGGAACAATCTGAGAGATCCAAAATGTCAACAATTAGATTGTCTTAATGAAATGACTAAAAATAATTAAAAACTAATTTAATCTTCTTCCAATTTCACCATTTTCACAAAGTAATTATAAAGAAGCAAAGGTTGTGAGATCCTTAGAAAGCTACTTTAGGTATGATCTTATCTGTTGGATAGAAGCACTACTGAAGTTAAGGCTGTAAACAAAGTATTTAATTTAATTAAAAACTCGTCCTTGTTCCTTTCCCCTTGTTCTACCATATGAAAAATCTCCTAATTGCTAATGATATCAGATGACTTGAATCCAGTTAGTGTTAAGACCTATGATTGTAGTATTACTACTACTTACAGTATTTCATGTGGTAGTGAATTTGAAGCTCTCTGGTGTGAGGTGGAATCTAACAAGATCAATGACATAGTGGGGTGTTGTTACAGATCTGGTGAATCAGTTGCTAGTGATGAAGAAATGCATCACCAAATAGAAAAGATGAGTGCAAAAAGAGTAATCATTAATGGGAGACTTTAATTATTCAAATATCGATTGGGTAGCAGTAAAATCTCATGACAAGAATGAAAGTGAATTTATTGAGATGTTGGGGGACAACTTCCTCAAGTAGCATGGCAGAAGGAACTCAAGGTCAAAGAGTGTTAGATTTATTATAGTGTCAGAGGGCATTTCAGTTAAAGACATTAACTATTCTACCTCTAGTTGGTTGCAGTGATCATGCACTTGGGAAGTGACTAAGTTTATGAATTCAGAAAAGGTTACATGCTCAACTCCAGAGCAGGAAATTATGACCAACCGAGGAGTATACTGAGTTCAGCAGAATGGTATCAGTTGCTGAATGGGAAGAATATCGACACTGCACGGGAAGCATTTAAAAATACTTAAATGATGCAACATCAGAACGTGTCCTGAGAGGTCAAGGAATAAATAGGATAGGAGTCAAATGGATGTGTAATCTTATTAAGCAAGAGATTCATAAGAAATGGATGATATCCGTTATGAAAATTGTAAGTAGCAGGCCAGAAGAGTCGCAACTGTTCAGAAAACTAAGTCTGAGTATTAAATTAAGGGGATAAAAATCCTTTTCTGGCGAAGTTAAAAAGCCGTTTGGCTCTTTATCTTAGTTATAATGTATGGGCACGCCTTTCTGGCATTCGTATAGTGAAGGTATGCAAGTTCTTTTCACTTAAACTTTGATATTATCCAGGTTTACCTACTCGCTGATGAGACCTCAAAAAAGGTTGAAACCGGTCTGGGTAGCGACCTTTCCTCATAATGTAGAGCAGTATTATATCTCCTAGGAGCTGTGTTTTACATTGTGAGAAAATATCAAGGATAGTGAGGGAGCTTGCTCCATCTTTGCTTCGAGTTGCCTTGGTGTTGTACTACCAGGTGTTCACTTACGCTTGGATTTGCCAATAGTTCTTTGGCATGAAACTCTTAGATCGTAGTTTTCGATCTCAGAGTTTCGCATACAACTGGCTGTAAAATAATAAGGGATTTTTATCCCTTTAATTTACTTAACTTTGCCAGAAAAAATAGCCGTTGGGTTTTTATCTCAGTCTGAGTATGAAAAGAAACTGGCTCTGCAAGCTAAAGAAAACCTACAAGAATTCTATTGATATGCTGCAAGTAAAAGAAAGAATGAATATGAAAGAATAACTCTTCTGGAATACAAATGTGACAGATGCAGAAGAGGTTCTTCAACTAATGAGTGCCCATTTTGCTAAAGGCTATCAACCTGATGTATGCCACATTGAGGTCACTGCTACCTCTTCTGAAGAAACTCAAGTGTATGAAGAGGAGGTATTACAGCTGTTGCACAAATTGAATAAGAGTTCAGCAGTAAGGATTGATAGGATATCAGCATGGGTGCTAAAAGAATGTTCAGCTGAACTGGCTATTCCTTTGACCAGGCTATATATTTTGAGTCTCAGAACAGGGAAGATTCTGCAGGAATGGAAAGAATGTATGGTAATCTCATTGCATAAGGGTGGTGGTGCAAAGACTGATGTATTCAACTATCGACCAATCAATATCTCAGTAGTGGTAGTGAAGATTTTGGAAAAATGGGTCAGGGCTCACATTCAGAAATGGGTTGATACTGAATCTCTACTTTGCAATGAACAGCATGACTTTACTAAGGGAAAGTCATGTTTTAGCAACTTGCTCACATTCTATAATAATATTACCACTGAACTAGACAAGGGGAATGGATACACCGTGATACTTTTGGATTTTGCTAAGGCTTTTGACAGAATAAAGCATGGAAGACTTTTGCAGCATTGGAGAATGTGGGTTTGAATTATAAAATATTAGCTTGGTTAAGAGGATATCTGACTGACAGATATCAAAACGTGGTGTATGGGCAATGTGAGTCTGCAAGATTTCAGTTAACTAGTGGTATACCACAAGGATCAGTCCTTGGTCCACTGTTATTCAATCTGTACATTAATGATATTGGGAAGAATTTGACAGGCAGTGATGTAAAGATAGGTAGTGTAATCAGGAATTATGCTGATATGCAGAATGATTTGAATAGGCTGGAATTGTGGGCATGGGAAAATGGATGTCAGTAAATGTAAAGTCATGCACTTTGACATGATTAGATATCCAATGTCATATTATATTGTGGGATTATGCTAGAAGAAACCAATCAGGCTAGGAATCTTGGAATGTTAGTAGATAATAAGTTGAAGTTCAAGGGCTATGTAACAAAGATTGCAAATATAACTCAAAAGATAATTGCAATGCTGAAATGAAGTTTTTACATGTAACGATAAAGATGTAATTTTGCCTCTTTACAAGGCCTTTATAAGACTTCATTTGGACTATTGTGTGCAGGTCTGGTTTCCATTGTGATTCTGATATTAAAAATGATATCAGTATTGTGGAATGCTGATTATGAAGACAGATTGAGAATTTGCATACATGTGATTGAAGCAACTAAAGGCTTTAATGTTTTGGATTTCGTGATAACTTCACAAGATGTAATTGTTAATGAAGTGTGGACACTGCCACAGACTGGTGAGAGTGATCATGAAGTACCTGTTTGGGAAGTGATGAAACAAGAAAAGGTTACTGCAAAAAATGGATACATGTTTAAGTATAAAGCAGGTGATTATAGGAAGCTCTGTAGTCAGCATCAGTATGTTGGGTGGATGAGCTGAGCAGAAAAGATGTTGACAATGCATGGAAACTTTCAAGGCAGTATCTGACAAAGCAGCGTATGACTGCATACCAAGGGTTAAGCAAGTAAATAGAGTAAGAGTGAAATGGATGAACAGTGAAATGAAGCAAGCTGTGCCTGGAAAAGAAAATGTTAATGAGGAGGTACAAGACAGTTGGTGGTGATCGGATCCATGAAGAGTATAAAGTGCAGGCTAGACAGGTGACAAGCATGGTAAAGAAAGAAAAGGTGAAGTATAACAGGAGATTGGCTGGTTAGGCCAAAGTTAACTTAAGGCAGTGATTTTCAACCGGTGTGCCATGAGATTTGTGAAAACAAATTAATTGAAAGAAATGATGATGTAATTTGTGCATTTATTCCCTTGAAGCTCCCAAAAAAGATAAGTAATTACTATCATTAATATCTTCTGTATGTAAATCAATCAAAATTATGCCTATTTTTTTGCCAGATCGTCAAAAAAAAAATTAAAAGAATATATTTTTGGTGCCGCAGAATTTTAATAATTAGTCTAGGTGTGCCATATTATGAAAAAGGTTGAAAATCACTGACTTAAGGGAAATTTTCTGCTGTATGGCAAGCAAGAGGAAGAATAATTATGGCAGATTAACACTGGTGGATAGTAATGGCAGCAGACTAACAGCTGCAAAGGATATAGCAGAATTATTGAACAAGCACTTTATCAGCATATATCATACTGGTGTAAATGATGTCATGCAATATATAGAGGAGGCAAGTATTAGGAAAATTGTAAGTGAAAGAAACAGAGGTGTATCAGATGTGTGGTTGGGTTAGATATTAATAAGGCTGTGGGAATGGATGACATATCAGCAGTATAAGGAATGTGCAACACAGTTGGCTATGCCCTTCACCTGGTTATTTAATGAAAGTCTTCCAGTGGGTAGAGTTACTAAGGAGTGGTAAGAAGGCAAAATACCACCACTCCACAAGCATAGTTCTAGGACAAATTTCCAACTATAGACCCGTCTGTATAACCTGCAGTTGTAGTCGAAGTGTTAGAGAGATTGGTTGGGAATACGAGGGTGGTCTGAAAAATTCTCGGCCTAACAACGAAAAAACGAATTTATAACTTCAAAATTATTTTTATTTTTCAACATAATCTCTCTTAAGACTAATACATTTATTCCAGCACCATTATCCCATCCCTGTAGCAGTCCTCAGTAAGAAAGATCTGCAAAATACTCCTCTATAGTTGCAATCACCTATTGATTTCCAAGAAAAACGCTGACCAGCGAGGAAGAGTTTTAGTTTTGGGAAGAGATAGAAATCAGAGGGAGCCAAATCTGGGGAATAAGGTGGATGTTCCAACAATTCATAGTGCAGATCCCTTAATTTTCCCATTGCTAAAACACCTTTGTGGGCAGGTGCATTGTCCTGATGAAAGATTATTTTTTTTCTTCTAGTTTGGTTAAAAGATTGGAATAATTTTCCCCAGTTTCTGTTTTACCCTTTTCAAGATAATTAATAAACAAAATGCCTTTAGCATCCCAAAACACCAATGCCATGACTTTCTTGCTGATGGAACCGACTTTGTCTTCTTTGGCACTGAACAACCAGCTTCTGTTCACTGTTTTGACTGCTGTTTGGATTCTAGTGTTGTGTAATGGTGAATCTCAGTCTCATTCATAGTAATAATTTATGCACAAAATCAGTTTTATTCTCGTTAAAACGCTCCAAGCACTGTTCAGAGATTTTATGCAAGTGCATTTTTGATCTGCTGTGAGCAAATGCAGTACCCATCTTGTGTAAAGCTTTTTCATTTGCAATTCTTCATGCAAAATATATCCTACACGTTTTTTTGAAATGCATATAGTCTCAGCAATTTCACGCACTTTGACTCGTTGGTCATTCAATACCATATGGTGCCCTTGATCAATGATTTCTGGTGTTGTTACACTTTTTAGGCATTCTTCACATGGATCATCTTCAAGGTTGGTATGGCCATGTTTAAACTCGCCAGCCCATTTCTTAACTGTTGAAAATGAAGAACATGCCCATAAACTTTTATTAACTTTGAATGAATTTCTTTTGCCATTACACCTTCTTTTACAGGGAATTTTATAACTGCACAATACGCAATTTTATCCATCTCAAGGGATACAGACAACTGTATAAAACAAACTGCTTGACAGAATGACTTGCAATTTCACATGGATGCTTATGACAGATATACCAACTTAAACTAAATTTATTATAGTCTGACCAAGTGAAAAATAAACTTTTAACATCTTTCTCTAAATCCAGAGTAATTTAATAAAAAAAAAGGTGGCAACTCCTATAGGTAAAGAAGATGACCTTGCTATTGCTTCTGCCTGGTATCTCCAACTCTGGGCCTGGTTCCCACTGAAGAGACCTCAATAAAGGTCGAAACTAGTCTGGGTAGTGGCCAATCCCTTAATGCATAACATTATACATATCTGCAAGGAGATGTGTTTTGCATTATGGGAGATACTGGGATAGGAGTGTTGGTAGCTTGCTCCACCTTTGCTACGAGTTGCCTGGTGTTGTACTACTTACCCAGGTAAGAAAGTACAACACCATATTCAGTCCTGAATATATTTTTAGGTGCAAACTTCGTTTGCTCTCACTTGGATAAAGGATTAAACTAAATTTATTATTAGAAAAAAAAATGTTGCCAATAGTGTTGCCATCTATGGTCAGGGCCGAGAACTTTTCAGACCACCCTCATATAATAGAGGATTGGGTTGAACAGATATAGCATTATTTATGATGGTCAGGATGATTTGTAAAGGGTAGGTACTGTTTTAGTAATTTACTTGCATTTTATGGTAAGGTGATGTGTTAGATAAGGGAGGATCATATACAGTGATATTCTTGGACTTTGCAAAAGCGTTTGATAGATTACCACATGATCAGTTGTACAAACTGCAGAGGATGGGAATGGATTGTATTTTGGCTCTCTGAATGATACCAACAATGTTAATGGAACAGTGTCTCAAAAAGGAGGGTAACCTGTGACATGCCCCAGGGTTTCTTTTCTTTGTACTGTTTAACTTCTTTGTAAATAATATATTATATGGACTGACTGGGGATCTTCAGTTGTTTGCTGATGATGCAAAGTTGGAAAGAATTATAAGTAGCACTGCTAATGTTAATTCCCTGCAAGAAGATTTGAATGGACTTTTAATTGGACAAAGGAGTGGAATTGTAGTTTTAATGTCAATAAGTGCAAGATGTTGCATTTTGGAGTGCAGAAATATAAAGCTGTGTACTATATCGATGGAACCATACTGCAAGTGGATGACATTCGAGATTTGGGAGTGAAGGTTGACAGTGGACTGAAGTTTAGAGGACATATTGCTAGTGTTCCAAAGGCTGGACATAGTGCTGCTATGATAAGAAGTACTCTAACAGGTAGGGATAAGGAAGTGGTTGTGCCACTGTATAAATTCACTGGTCAGGACACACTTGACCAGATCTGGTCTGGTTTTCAATGCGATGTGGAAACATTGGAGAGGGTCCAGAAGAGTGTGTTTAGGCTATATCGGGACTTTGGAATGCAGGCTATGGAGAGAGGTTGAAGAAATGTGGATTGTAGAGTTTGGTAGATAGGAGGAACAGAGGTGATATGATTGAGACATTTAAGTTACTTAGAGGATTTTATCAGATTAATCCAGAGGGGATTATAAAAAGAGTAGAAGGTGAGAGAGGAAGAACCAGAAGTCATCCCTGGAAGTTATGTAAAAGTGTGATGAAGAAGGGATGTGAGAATAGATTTTTTACATGGAGAATTGTCAGTGAATGGAATGCATTTTTAATGCAAAGGAGTGTTAAGGATTTTTTTTTTAAGATTGTTTATGACAAATATGTTGTCAGTTGAGTAAACCTCCCACAATGAGTCTGCTGACTCCATAGAAGGTAATAATAATCTCCCAAGCTACTCTCCCCAAATGAGACTATTACTGCAGTGTTCTGTCCCAGCAAACTGTAGTTTTCTCTGGCCCAACACTTTCACTTGCAGAGCAAGTGCTTTTATCCTTCCATGTTCAGATGCAATCTGTTTTTTGCATACAGTTCTCTTCTGTCAGCAAATGCACTCCAAATATCCTCATATTCCAGATCCCTCTTCTTATACATTCTCACTATCACCACTCCTCCTTAACTCCAGATCATCATACCAAGACAACACATTCACTATCCTTTCTCCCCTTCTTGCACTTTTCTGGTACACAGTCTCTAATTGCTCAAGTCTTTCACTTCATACTGCCTCAGATTATTTGTGCTCACAATTACTATCTTCTCATCCACATTTTGACTCTATCTTTGTGTATGTGTGTGTGTCATTCCCTAGACAAGCTCTAACATTCTGTTCTGCACACCCAAAATCATCAGATCTTCAGAAATTATAGTATTCACAGTTCAGTTATTCTTCCAATAATTCATACCTTACTCCCCACTTTTCACTTTCATTTCTCTATCTGAACTTCAAACATTTTTTGCTCCATTCTTTCACCTTCTGCTCACATCCTTTCTTTTCCTTGTTCTATCATATTTATGATCTCTGCTTTCACATGTTCTCCTTGTATTAGTTAATCTCATCTCAAGCCTCCTAATCTCTCCATTCTTCATTCACTTTAATCACCTCAGTCTGTCCCTTTCCACTTCTTTTCTCATTATCTGTTTTCCTCAACAAGCATTCTGTTCTGATTTAACATTCATCCATTTCAACTGCTAGTGTATTCTATTAATATATTGAAAATGAATGAGTGCTAGTGAGACAAGAGTAACATGATTGACGATCAGGAACATGCAAGACACAAATGTGTCTTGCATGTCCATAGTGTTACGCCAGGAACAACATCCAGTCAATGGATATGTATGGCAATCACCGTGATAGCAATGAGAAGTGACACAACAATAAAGAAATACTGAAATATCCACAAAATAGCTGAATAGTGCCTCCTCAGTGCAACTGGAAGAACGACAAAACATTTGTGCCCTTCGATTGAAAATAGATTGTTCAGTTCTCGTGTGATGAGAGGAATCTTTATATGGGCTTTTTTCAATTGAAAGAGTTAGCAGGAGGGGAGGTAGAAATCTGGGATTTTCATCTCGCATACAGGCAAATCAGAACAGTAAATACTTTTGGTGGGTGGCAGATGGTTTTGTGTGAAGAATAGCTGATAGTGCTACTGTATGTAAATGGAGGATTAAGTAGTGAAGATGGTTGGTTGGTTGGGTGGGTAGAATGCTCTCTCATGATGAATCCTTTAACTCTTTGGTGTCCCATAATAACTCACATAAATACAGTACACTCAGTGATATCCGATGTAAAAGCTAAATGTAAAATTGCAATATCATTACTCACAAAACAAAGTAAAACTTATCTTTTTTGAAACCCAATCCTAAGCAACAGCCTTTTTTGTTTTGTTTTTCATAAATATATAATTATCCTTTTTAGGTCATTGTGATGGACTCTAATGGTGGTTCAGATTAAGCTCATCTACAATTTCATATGTATTACATTACAAAGAATAAAATTTCTGTTCTATTATTTTTGTTGCTAAGCCTGCCTTTAACCTAAGAGATGTCCATGAAACTTGACCAAAAAAAAAAAAACTGAAATAAAACTTTCAAATATTAATTATACCAGTAGCTCAGATTTTGAGGGCTGTATAGAGCTGTGGAATTGACGTTTGCATCCATAGTGCTATCCCAAAGGCAGAACATTCTAAATTTGATTCTAGTCGCTGACTAAAGGAACTTTTTCTAAGTATCTCTTTGACTGGTTCTTGAGATATAAAATTATTGATAGTTTGAAACATCTACCTTTGATTGGCTAAAGGATGGAGACTGACTGTCCCTCAGTCTCCAGGAGTTAGGCAAGGCCTTGGTCAGTACCCGAGCTAGCATGGCATAGGATACTGACCAGTTTATTAACCATTTAACTGGTCAGTACCCCATCATTTGATGTTTAAGCCAATATGGAATACAATTTAGTCAGCTAATTCCGAAGTTAACACCCATCTTCATTCATTCTTTCTGTATGCAGGTGCTCCTTTCAGACTATGTGGAGGTTCCCTGTTATCAAGGTTTGACCCTTATCTAACCATATGTATTTTTCAATAATCCAAAATTAAAGCCCATTGTATGTAAGCATCCTGTTGCTTGTTTTGGGAATTGCTATAAAACATCCCATGCATTGGGATGGTCACTTTTGTGTGTGTTTATCAAAGAAACCACTTCTCTTTGTATCTGCTAAAACAAACCTGATACATCACCTTACCTCTTTCTTCACTTGGGTACTAAACCAATAACAAGCAATACTTGTTATCAAAGGTTATGGATAAAACATTCACTTATCATACAAGCAGCAGAACTTTAAAACACAGATACACTCAGCCCATTCACAAGTTATTAAACAAAACTGGCAAATAATCTTATTTACTACAGCAGTTATGTTATTATTATCATCAACAGACCTCCATGGAGTCAAGAGACTCATTCTGGGAGATCCCACTCTCACATGCACAGCAAATTGTACCTCGACTTAAATGCATTTGCTGTCCCTGCATTCACCACACTCAGAAGCAATGCATTCCAATCACTCATCACTCTCCATGCAAAAAATCTACTCCTCACCTCCTTGCTTGCATCTACCTTATACAGCTTCAGTGGATGGGCTCTCATTCTCTCCGTCACCAGACATTCTATAAAAAATTTCATCCACGCTAATCTGGTAATTACTGGGCTCTGTAATTTGCATTCTCTCAAGCTGTGCTCATATTCCACATTCCAGAAACCAACTTAGTCAGTTGGCTCTGAACCCTCTCCAATGTCTTATTATCCTTTTGAAAAACTATTACTGATCAAATCTGTGCACAGTAGTCCATATGTGGCCTGATCAAAGTTTTGTACGATGGAATCAAAGCATCCTTACTTCTACATGTCAGTGTTCTCCAGATTATTCCCATAATCTGTGTTGTCCTTAATTTTAACAAAATTGTCCATGAAATTTCAAGTCCCTAATCCCCAAATCTTTCATCTCCTCTACCTCTGAAATATCCCCACCAATCATTAAACTGACATTCCCACACACTCACCCATTCAGACAGTCTATTTATTTAGGTCCTCTTGCAAAGCTACATCTGCTCTACTTCTCATAACTCTCCCCAAGTTTGAACCATTTAAGTCATTTACATACAAATTAAACAACAATGGCCCAAAACAGACCCCTGGGGCACGTCACTCGTTGCATTCCTCTTCTGGAATATCACCACCATACACAACCTGCTGATACCTATCAGACAGCCAATCCAATCTAGCACAGTAATCTACTATCCAACCCCATCTGTTCCAATTAACTACTAGTCTGTCATGTGGAAATCTATCGAAAGCCTTTGCAAAATCTAAATATACTACTGTATATGCATCCTCTTTGTCAAATGTATTTGTCACCTTGTTATAATAACTAAGCAGATTGCTAAAACACAATCTTCCTTTAGCAAACCCATGCTGTCCATTAAAGAGAATTCTACTGCTGTCCACCCAGTTCCGAATCCATGTCCTCCCTAGCTTCTCCAACACCTTGATCACAACTCCAGACACAAGCAAATTGGCCTATAATTTGAAACCTTAATCTTATCACCCCCTTTATGAAGCAAAACAATTTTGCTTGCTTTCCAATGTACATTAAAGCTGTTAACTCCCTGGAACATTCCCTCAAGATGTGGTGATATATCAAGTCACATGGCCTTGTTGATAAAGTTTACTCAATTCCTCATATACTTTCAGCTCACTCACCATCAGTGGTTCCTCTCCCATTCCCACTCTTTCAAGTTCTGCATTATGTTACAATCACAACAACGGAATATTTTAATGAACGGCTCATTAAACACCTCTACTATAAGCATCCTCTTTTTTGCACCACCATTTTAAGCATCCTATGGTGAACAAACACAAGCAAATTATTATGATAGTAATATATCATAGGTTTTATTTTTAATAATTTTCCCCGTTTTTAAATGGGAGGTTTGTTTCAGTGATCTATATAATTTCATAATTCTAGAATAAACACAGATTTTTAATATAAAATGCTTGGTCTTCCAAACTCTATTCCAAATTTCTCATTGCATAATCATGTAAATTATATAACACAGCCATTTGTGTTGCAATAGCTCTGTTATGCATGATATCTTGAAAAATATAATCTGCTATGAAGTACAATTAAAATTTATCAATTTGAAGAAACAGAATTATTAATCATTATGACAGGCTTAAGTGTTGGTAATCATTCTTAATAGTTTTAGTTTGTTTGGGTATGAACATCCAAAGAACAAAATAAATACTGGGGGGGCTGGAAAGTTCTGATAAATACCTAAAACAAAAATTATATTAATGCAACTGATATAACTACAAGGCAGAACATATTATTACTATATCTCTGGATTTCAAGCCACACCTTCAAAGCACATAAATTACAACTGTAGTAAGACCCACAGTACTTAATTAGACTATTGCAAAAAAAAAACATTTCAAGTTGTAACTGAAAAGGAACTAATGCCCTTTTAGAGGCTGGATAAAAAAAAATGAAGTTAATACAGGGAAATCAATTTATCCAGTCCTTAGAGGGATCTTTGATAGGATATTGGTCCCTTTTTAGTTGCCAGACTGGTTGACTGAATGGTTAGCATACACATTCTCCACCCAACAGACTGTGGACTCAAATCCCACCATGGGTATGGATGTTTGTAATTAGGAGATGGATTTCATTGCACAGTGTGAAACCACTTCCCCATCTATTGGAGGCCTGAAATGGCTTGCAAAAGTCCCATATTTGGTCTCTAGAGCAGGGTTTCCAAACTATGTAAAAAAATAAATTTCAAAAATACAAAAAACATACATATAAAATTGATAAAAAAAAAATCCTTAGCATATAGGTTTGCAAATAAACTTTCGTGAGTGGAAGCAACATAAAAAAACAGTTACAATTTGAATTGTTTCTGTAATGATCTAATTTAGTGCTATATGTTTACCACAGTTGTAATTTGCACTCCAAAGATACTGGTTCAATTAGTAACTTTTATTTATTTTGTTCATCTAGTGTTGCTTATAATTAAAGCACTTATGAATATATTTAATATTTTCTTGTAATGTAAAATCCAAGTTTTGACTGATTGCTTCTGCATGATGCTATTTCATTGATGGAAGCCAGTTTTTCAGATTAAGTTTTGAAATTGTGAAATAGTGCCTCTCTAGCTTTAATGAAAGAATCTTTCTATATTTTGTGATCTTTTGAAGGCTTCTTATGTTTTTCATAAAAACATAGAAGCTGTGATAGTATTAATTTTGGTGAGAAAATTCAATTGCTTCACTTTACCTTTTGATTACTCAGTGGCAGGTGAATAGTCATCTTCATGTTTCTTATGGACAGTTAAAAAATGTCCTTTATTATTGGCTCTTCTCGGAAGTGCTGAAGTTGAATTACAAATAATTCAAACAAATATATTTTTTAATGAAAAAAAAAATTTGCTTCTTACCCTCTCATGGTGTTTTTTTTTTTTCCTTTCTTTTCACATGTGCTTGGTTGAAACATTTAAGCATGTAACAACTTAAAATATATAGTCAAACTTTGTTGTAACGAGCACGGAAATAACGATCACAGCTGAAATGCGCAAAAAGCCATAATGATTTTAATTTACACATATTCATTCCAATACAACTGCTCACTTTTACAGTAAGCATATGACACCGATATACTGTAGATTTTGGTAACTATGCCAATATTCTTCTTAATTGCTTGGTTAGTTCTTCAAATAGATAAAAATGAAAGGAGTGACTTAGGTTTTATGACCACCTTTATAAACTGGCCCATAATCTGATAGGCCAGTTTATAACCTAATCTGTTCCTCTGGGTGGGTGGTGGGGGGGGGGGGCATCACTACCTAACTTTTCAGTATTCAGCCTCCAGCTCTCCTCCCTCACTTACCCTTACACTGCCACAATTGTAAAATCAATTAAAAACAAATTCTCCATCACAAACATGTCTACTAAAAGAAAATGTCTTTTGGTTCACAAAAAAGTCAAAATTATTCATGAGTTATAACATGGTGTGAAAACTGTTGAAGTGAGTAAAAAGTTTTCTTTGTTCTCTTCAACAGAATCAGCATTGCAGAAGAATAAAGATGTACATATTGGTACTGGAAAACAACATAACAAAAAGAAAAATTAGAAAGTGTGAACTTATAAATGTCAATGAAGCATTGTTTCAAAGTGTTACGTCGTTTTTCTTATATATTTTACCCCTATTGTTCTCATTATGCCTACTGAGATCTGGCTTCTAAACTGACTTTCTGGGGCCGTTTCTCTCTTTGAGCTCTGGCGAAATTTATTTGTTATTGCTGCACCAATCAGAACTCTAGGATAGAAATTCTTATGTGAAGAAACTTTCCCAGAATTCAAGTAATACCTTATATAGATTAAGTAGTTAGGTAGATTGTCAAGGCCTGACTGTATAGTCAGGCCTTGACAATCTTAAATTCCCCTTCTTTACTCTAAACTTAGGTTCAATAATTCCGTGAGTGGTAAAATTCAATCTCTTACTCAGACAAACTCAGGTGTACATGGGAAAATATATTTATTATTTATCTAAGAACATTACAATTTAAACAACACGTGTAATCAAGCAAATCAAGGTTAATAATAATCAAACAGGCTATTCAAACACACTTATGAGAATCTTATGTTCATCTATATCACAAACATGGATGGTGGTGTTAAACTAGATTAATGTGAATGGGTCGTTAGTAGCAGTAAACTTGGTCTAGACAACTTATGAACATAGACTACCAGTCCAATTCAATTAACATAACATAGGAAATTGTCTCAAGATTTTCTCTCTCTTCTTTTTTAAACTCTGTCCATTTTACACCTTCATCACCAATAGATAACACATAAAAAGGAAGATTTGTACATTACCACCTTGTTAGACGATTTCTCGAATCCTTCCATCTGTTCTTTGTGATAGATTGTCCCTCTGAACAATGGATTGCCGCCACGTGCTCGTCCCGAATTCGCTTGGTTATTTCTTATGGGCTTACGAACTTTTCACGTCACCGCTTCTAACACGATTTACCTTCAAAGGAATCCTTTGCTGCTTTCTCATCAGTCAGATCCAAACTGATGGTCTAAAACTCGAACACTGCTCTCACCTCGTGTTATTTTTTCTTCGATTTGTGTCACTCAGCAACGGGAAACACGTTGCCGCTTTGCTGTCGTCATACGTCTTGTCGAGTATCAGGTATGCTGATTCGCTCGGGAACTTTGAGCAGGAGGGTACACGTGATTGGGGAACACCACAGGAACCAGGAGGAAAAAAAAAAAAAAAAAGGAGTCTCTCTCAACGCACTCCAAACTTGTCTACGACACTCTCCCATATGCTGTTACCGAGTGACGTCACCTCCTTGCTGTACGCGCATCGCTTTTTTTGGGGAACGCAAATTTCTTGCGCCTTCCATAAATGCCTACTCATCGCTCATTACATCATCTTTGATGGTCAAACCGCAACCTTTGAACTTTTGTTCGCCCGATGATACACCACTTTATACATGGCATATTTTAACATTGATGTTTTTGACAAATTAAGATTCCATCTATTTTAAACAATAACTTTAAACATAGTACAATTTAATATTTATTTCCTTCTTCGATTTCATTTTAATTTAAGATTCAACCTCTTCTTTTATATTTTAATTCCCTTTTAAGCAAAGTTAATATCTGCATCTTTACGTATTATGTCTGTTTTGCCAAGAGTACAAGTGTGCTTTTGCTTGATATTGTTCTCTTGTTAAATCTTGAATGGAGCAGTTCTATTCTTGATAGAGCCATCATTCAAGATCTAACAAATGGTTTACTACCCAAAGTGCTGGATTCTCAACAGACAGTCTGATCTTGAAGGCTCAAGTGGAAAAATTTGCTTGCAACAATTTTGTATGTAACAGAAGTTGTCTGAATTGATTTAAAAACTGACATACCATCATTTTGTCAGTTTTTTAAGAAGACTAATTGAAATCGTGTTTCCCCATGAGAGGTCACAAGACCTGTAACACAACAGTGTCATGTGTGGACAAGTGGTTAAAGCAAAAAGAAGGAATCTGTTAATTTTCTTGAATATACAGAGTCCGACAAAAAAATGTATACACACTTCAGCAAAAGAAAAACCTGTATAAAAATTCTAATACTAAATTGATACAGACATCAAGAGATGATACAAGTTACCTTTGATTTATACATTTACACGAGGTGCTCAAAGTGGTTACCATTAGCGTCCAGATACTTATTACAGCAAACTACTGCTTGTGCAACATTGCCCAAAGCATCCAGTGGGATTGCTGTGCATGCCATTTCAATGTCTTTCTGAAGGGCCAAAAGTGTAGCTGGACTTCCCCCCCCCCCCATAGGTAGACGTCCAAGGGTGTTAAATCATGAGAGCATGGAGGAGGGGGGGGGAGAAACTCAACTGCACCTCTTTGTCCTATCCATTGTCCCTGCAAACTCTCATGTCATGCCATCTTGTTGGAAAAGAAATTGATCATTCCCATAAAGCACATGAATGGCAGGTAAAATGGATGTTTGTAGCATGTCTAGGTATACTTGACCAGGTAACAGTTCCTTGAAAGAAAAATGGTCCTATTAAACCCCTAGATGACAATCCACACCAGACATTGAGCCCCAGTAAATTGACGCCTAATATCCACATGAACGCCTGGATTTTCTGAAGCTCAATTATGCCAATTCACTGTTCCATTAAGCTTAAATTGTGCTTCATCAGACCAAACCTTCTTCCTCACAAACTCCTCATCCACCATGTGTTCAACCATTTGCATAGCTAAAACCATGTGTTGAAAGAATGCAGTATTGTTGTCACAATACTGCATTCTTTGATCAGGATCATCTTGATTCGTTGCATGTAATAATCTTGGGATGTAAACTTTCCATTTAGCTGCTTTAAGAATGCATTGTATGTTTGCTCTGCTAACTCCTGTCTCACGTGCACATTGTGTGGTGGACTTATGGTGAGCGTGTAAACTGTTTCAACACCATAGCCGAGGAAACAGGACTTGTTGCTGTGCAAGGCCTCCCAGATCTTCCCTTCTGCACATCATACACGGGTCTCAAACTTATCACGAATATGTGCAGTTGTCAGGCGTGTTGGAGGTTGTGATGCAAACTCATGCCTCCATTGTTGTTGAACTTCAACATTATTCTCAAATTTGAAATACCAATTTAAAATGGTCTTGCATTTCTCAAACGACAATCTTGCCTTGGTCATGTGTTGATGCTAGTATTCGTGTGAGTAACAACATCTTTTGAAAGAACATCATACTACACATTGCTACCGTAATTTGATCCAACTTCGAAAAAAGTCCAAAGATGACATCAGTATATAGTATTATATTATTTTGAATTAGAGAAATAAACTGTGTTTAGTATTAAGTGTATGATTTTAAAATTATGGACAAATAAATTGTGTTTAATATTAACATATTGTAGTTTATACAAGCATATTCATAAAAATAATATCTAGGTATGTAATTATATTTTTTTTTCTCTCTAATATTTCTTTATTTTTTTTTTTTTTTGAATCTATTTTTATTGAGTTATTGAGAATTTAAGAAACTCTAGGAGGCAGATTTAACTCATCACTGCTATAGTGAGTAATGTTTATAATGAGAAAATTTTGTCAGTCTTGTGGTGCTCATTATAACTAAGTTCAACTATATTTCATTTACTGTACATACTAAATGCACTGACTTAAAAGTATAGCAAACATGACAAGTTATTTTAAACCAAACATGAACTATAATTTAGTTGACCTTACAATGATTACAGATTTCAGTTTCAAACTGTTTTGGTATTTACAGGAAATTTTATACATATCAGCTGCACTCTTGTTTATTCCAACCAAAATCTTTGCAAGACTACACAAAACAAATAAGTTTCAGCAAACATTGTATTGGGTAAGATTTGTCCCCCCCACCACCACCACAAGGGCCATAGGCAACTATAAATGGCTCTGAGGTCGACCCAGGCAACATCTTGACCATTCCTGATATATAATAATATATATAAATCTTACTTCACATGCAGAATAAAGTGAGTGAGATCATCTGCAACAACTCGCACTGTATCAATATATATATATGTATGAAATTTGTTATTGGAAAGATAGCTATATTTGTATATATAATTATTTGATGTACAGTTTTTCTATAATTATCTGATTTTTTTTTAACACAGAAACTTGTAATGCACCATCTGAAGTGGAATACAGAAAAATTTATTCAGACTGGTGCCATGAATTTGAGAAGTACAAGTTGGCAATGAAAACTTGGCAGAATAAACAACAAGTAAGTCTTAATTGGTGTGTTCGGATTAGTACCTTGATACTGCATACTGATATAATAAGCATGAGATGAATTTTTATTTAATTTTTTTTCTCTTTTGTAAATAAAGATTGCCTTGCTCTTATAATGAATAACTGGTTTTCATATTTTAAAAATCGCCTTTATGTTGCCCGAGTTGACAGTTGATTTCTCTCTCTCTTGTATAAACATGGCAAAACTAGTAATAACTGTGAAGTCTAAACTGCTTGTTCTTGTACTGTACTTTATCTCACATGACTTTGTGAGCAAACCTTAATTTGGTAGTTTGTAGGAAGCTTTCAAAATTAAGCCTCAACACTAAAAATGTAAATATTTAAAATTTCTACATTTTCAGTTTAATACTGCAAAGTTTGCAATGTGGAGAAATGGCATATACTGTTACAAGGAAGAATAAAAATATCTTTTCTCTTCCAGGATATTGCAGCTACCCCCCCCCCCCATATACAACTTACCTGTGCATATCAGAGAGTCATTCTATTCTCCAATATTTGAAAAATGTGATAATGACTAAAGTGAATTTTAATGAAAATTATCTTAGTCATTACCACTTTACAGTCTAACTCAAAACTTATCCAGTCAGATAATGAGTGATTATTTCCCTGTAACACAACAGTGTTGTGCGTAGATAAGTGGTTAAAGGGAAAAGAAGGAATCTGTTAACAAGTTTCTTGAAAAGCTGGAGGTTGTATTCTTTGGAAAAGGGTGTTTAAAAGAACGGGTAGCTGGAATGAAGCAAGAAGATGCGATGTTTGGAGCTAAAGTTAAGAGATGTTGATTGGTGGTCATGATTAGAGGAAAGCAGAGGAATGGTGGTGGCTAGTTTGGTGGAGCAACACCTATGTAAGTACCTATTTTTTTTTTTAAAAAAAAAAAAAAAGCAGAATGCCTATGCGAAAGTAGCTGGAGGAATTCTATGAGAGAGGATCCTATTGAATCCTATATAGATGATATGAATCCTATTAAGCAGACTGTTCTCTTCTGTGTATAGTCATGATTTCTCAGAGAGGTTCTGAAGCACCACACTAAATATGAGAGTATTATTATTAGACCTCCAGAGAGTCAAAGACTGATTGAGAGAAACCAGAGTGTGAAGTAGCATCTCTTTCAGGTAAAAGACAGGTCTGTGTTTTAACAGATTGAAATTCACTAAAGTTGTCTTCACCTCATTTGAGAATGGTGATAAATAAGATCAATGTTTTAGACATTAAAGTATGTAATGCACTTAAAGTACTTGAACAGTGTTTAAGACATTAAGTATTTAAATGACTGGTTATACAATGGGAGTTTCTCCAGATGAAGAAGAATGAAGAGATTACCATCAGCAAAACAATGAATAGAATTTAAAGTTATGTGAATGTATGGGTTGTTTTTATATTTGAAAAAAAGTTAAGAGATTATTATCATCATCATCAGACCTCCATGGAATCAAAAGACTCATTGTGTCAATCATATTTACTCCTATCCACTAGATTCTGCAAATTCTGTTTCTTCTTTTTTTTTTTTCGAGAGAGACTAGAAATCACCTTTTGTAATTGTCGCTAGGCCAATACCTCTTCATCCTTGTGACTAAATCTGTGCACAGTAATGCATATGTAATCTGATCAAGACCTTATACACTTGAAACCATCTTCTGACTTATACATACTAGTGTCCTCCAGATTATTGCCACAAATCCATTGTGTTGCCTTCACAATTTTGGCAGTATCTCCCCTAAATTTTAAGCCATTATCCACCATCACCCCAAGATAAGTTATTTTACATCCCCAATTATATAGCCAGCAAAGGTTGGTCAATTGGTAGAGCCTCTGCTACTAATGGCTTGCAAAAAGTTAAGCAAGTTTGAGCGCAGTTAGTAGTTGGAAGGGAGTCAATCGTTCAATGCTGTTGGCACACTCTCCCTCGATGAGTCTCTGAACCCCCTGGAGGTGTCACATAATAATAATAATTATTATTATTATATTATATAGGCTACTTCCATCTTTGCTTCCCAAATTTTAAAACTTTACACTTTAAGAACTAGCAATCCCATTCTATTGCTATATTCATCCAATCTATTCAAGTTTTCTTAGAAAGCTATAACTGCTTTATTCCTAATAGTTTTCCCCAACTCTGCATCAGCAGCACAACTGCATATCACCATCAAATTCTTCCCAATATCATTAACATTTAAGTTAAACAGCAACAGACCCTTGAGGTGCTAATGACTTTTCTCTTCCAGGATACTGCAGCTCCCCCCCCCCCTCATATACAACTTACCTGTGGATATCAGAGATCCATTCTCCAATTTACTATACAATCTCATCTGTTGATATTTAATTACCAGTTTGTCATGTGGAAATCTATTAAAGGCCTTTGCAAATCTAAATATACCACGGTCTATGTATCTCCCTTGTTCGATGCATTTTTCACTTTGTTAAAATAAGTAAGGAGATTGCTAAACACCATCTTCTTTTAGCAAACCCATGCTGTTGTCAAAGAGAATGCTGTAATTGTCAATCCAATTCTGAAGTTCGATCTTCACTTATCTCTCCAACAGCATAATCACAACTGCAGATATACATTTGCCTACAATTTGAAGCTTAGTCTTATCACTTTCTTTATGAAGCAGAACAATTTTGCACTCTTTCCACTCCTCTGAACTTGGCCCAATGTAAGACTCATGTTAAACAAGTAACTAATGATCATTGTTAACTCATTGGAACATCCCCTCAAATCATGCAGCAATATCGATCTGAGAGGAAGTGTTCACTTGTTTGCTGATGATGCAAAGTTGGGTAGAGCAATTGTGAGTGCACAGGATGTCAAAATTTTACAGGATGATTTGGATAGTTTGGAGGACTGGGCTAGGAAAAATGGATGTCAATTTAATGTGGCAAAGTGTAAGGTTATGCACTTTGGGGTGAAAAGAATAGCAGCAGTATATCGCATTGGTGGAACCATACTCCAGGAGATTGATGAGGCCAGGGATTTGGGAGTGTTGGTGGATAGGGAGTTGAAGTTTAGGGGGCACATTGCAAAAGTAACTAAAACAGCTCACCAAATCACTTGGCTTCTGAAAAATACTTTAACATGCAGAGATGAACAAGTTGTTGTTCCTCTGTATCGAGCCTTGATAAGACCTCACTAGACTTCTGTGCCCAGCTATGGGCACCAGGGTTTCTTCGTGATGGGGAGGAAGTGGAGAGGGTCCAGAGACGAGTGACCAAGATGATAGCAGGTCTGTGGAATGAACCTTATGAGAATAGGTTGAAGATTTGTGGGTTGCAGAAATTGGACGATAGGCGAAGGAGGGGTGATATGATTGAGACATTCAAATTACTGAAGGGTTTTTATAAGATTGATCCAGAAGATATTTTTGAAAATATGACTGGTGGTGGGAGGACTAGGGGCCATGCATGGAAGCTGGGCAAGAGCGTGGTTGACAAGGGTGTTAGAGCTAGGTTCTTTACTTGGAGAGTGGTAAATGAGTGGAATAAGCTTCCAGAGTCTGTTGTGGGTGCTACGACCGTGAATGAGTTCAAGGCAAGGTATGATAGATACTGTGTGAATGTTGAATAGTTGTTCTTGACATGATGTTAGGGCCTCCCTCGATGAGTCTGTCGACTCCTTGGAGTTTCCCGGAACAATAATAAAATATATCACAAAGCCATATAGTCTTATTAAACATGAAGTTTGCTCAATTCTCCATATCTGCTGCTCACTTACCATTAGTTCCTCTTCCTCCTCCCTTCACTAGAATACCATACCTTTAGGAATTGCTCATTTAATATCCTCAGTTATGTCATCATTCTATCATTTTAACCAACCAGTATGATCCTGCTATAATCATTCTTTCTTCTACTGGCAGGATATCAAAAGAACTCCCCGAGATTTTTTTTTATCACTTTGTGCTCTTCATATAACTGATTATTACCACTTGTCTTGTGCTGCCTCCATGTAGTCTTCTTCCAGATTGCATGCCTGACCTAACTTATTTAATTTCCTTACTCTTGGAATACATTCAGAACGTCCATAGCTCAGTTGGAAAAATGAAGCCCTTTGGTCAGAAAGACCTGGGTTCGATTACCATCCATGACATGAGGAACCTTTATCTGGTCTCTTTCGACTAAAGGTGAGTTAACTAGTCTTATACGGAGGTGGAGGTTTTTTTTTTTTCCTCCTGGAAACTCGGGTTTTTCATCCCTCAGAACAGGCAAACTAGCCCTATGAACACACGCACATATACTTCTGCAGACAAAAACACCCCCCCCCCAACGTTAGGCTCTGCAACAAGTCAGTTGGGCTTGCGCACGTAAGGTCACATCATGTAAAAAGGCCGACCCCAAATAGATGGGATAAGGCACGATAGGAAGAAGACACTTGGAATACATTCAGACATTTCATCTACTAGATGGTTCTTGCATAGGACCCAAGCAATTGGTCTCCTTTCGATCCCATTCCTCATTCATGATATAGCTGCAAGCTGTCTCTTGAGGTTTTTTTTTTTTATATCACCAGCCTTATAATTCTACATGTATCCCTTTCTCACAGAAGTTCTAATATGGTTGCTATGATGTCTTTGTGACCACTCTCACCAACTGGAAGCAGATTTAGTACTCTATTTGTAATAACATCTTCTAATGAGATGATCGAATCCAATACCCCTTGATCCTCGTGTGTCCTCATGTAATGCCTAAGATAATCATCTCTGAAATGCTTTCATACTGCTCCCAGATGCAATCTCTTCATTTCAATCTACATTACCAGGTTTATAACAATATCCAACTAAATATTTCATCCTGCTATACTTCTTCAAAACCACTGCCACTATATTCCCGCATTTTTTCATGAAGATAGACACTTCTCTGTCTATCTTCATGAAAAAAAAATCATATTCTTTCTATCTCCATTCCTGTCAGGATGTCCATCATATCACATCTTATTTAACCTTCTTCTTCTTCTGAGATTTTCATAATCAGAGATCCACATGGAAAGAGATTCAATACCCTATTTGCAATAACATCATTTGATAAGATGATTGAATCCCACATGACATCTGTGTGCTGCCCAAGGTAGTCATTTCTCAAAAATCCAAGAAATCATTCCCATTGTCCCCAGATTCTACTATCTCTTTATTCCAAATCTAATGATCACCCTTTTCTTATTTGTCAGGCTAATTTGCCTATATATTTCATTGTCTGCCCTTCACATTACCTGGTCTACAGCAACAGCCAACTAAATACTTCATCTTGTCCACCTCTACCTCAAACCATTGTACTTGCACCTTGGGCGGATGTAATTTCTCTCAACTATTATCAGCAGCACTCCACCTCTCTTTCTTTCCTGTTTATCTTCAGGAAAAAACATCATATTTCTTAACTTCTACTTCTGCCAGGATGTCATTCTCATTTTCATCCAATCACATCTCACTCATTCTAACAATTTTGGGGCAAATAAACTTCATGAATGCAATCGTTTTATTTCTCTTATTTTGGATATTTCTGACATTTGTAAATAAATGTAATAGCTCATTTCTGATTCTATAACAATTCCACTGAATCACTTTTGAGATGCAACTCCTGCATGCCTCTCCATGGCTATTCCCTCTCTACATCATAACCAGTTCTACAACTCTTTCATTCTAAATCTACAATAGAAATCCTGAAGTCAATGCAGAAGCAAACAATTCATCTGATGTGTGTGAATGTTGGAATTTGTACCTGCTACATCACTGAAGTTGTAAAAGGGAAGCTATTTAGAGCTGAGAATATTAAAATTAAAGGAAGACAACTTCCATCCATTTGGTCATTGTACATCAACAGATGCTGTATGGTCATTCAGATGCTCAGTGATGTGCCACACCAGTCCTCATCATGTGGTCTTGTTAAAGATGACTTCATATTAGAAAATCTGGACCAGGAAAAAAAAAAAAAAATCAACATTTAAAGAAAAGAACTCACAAAGTTCAAAAAGGTTGATGGGATTAGAAAAGCATTGAAAACAACAAATGAATCTGATAGAATGAGCATTAATTGGAGAAGCTCAAAACTGAGTTCCCATTAGGCTCCAATGCAATGTGTGAGTGAGAACTTGCAAGTGTAGTTGCAATTTGAGGCTGGAACTAAGCTAAGACTACATTGTATCTGAAATGTTTTCCTTTTTTCCAGGTGTGGTCCTTTTTTTTTTTTTTTTTAGCTTGACTTTTCACAGTTAAGCTGAAATTGGTTCTTACCACCAAGATCCTTGTTTTGGATTTTATTGGTAGGGGTATTAGACAGATAAAAATAAGAATCATTTAGATGCTAAAGTTGTTTGGTTAAAATATGATTATATATGATTATAAACCATTCTGCTTAAGAAAGCAAATGAAGGAGCAGTAAACAAAGAGTGATAACTTTTTAAGTTACTAAGCTAAGATCACATTGGATCTCAAATGTTTTGGAATGTTTTCCTTTAAAAAAAAAAGGTGCACCCTGTTAGGTATCTACCTGGATAACGAACAAGGATGGGCTGGCAATTTGGGATTTAGCCAACCAAATTGTATTCTTATTGGCTTAAATATAGAATGATGGTACAACATGACAGAATTGTTCTCATAAATATGAAATTAATAATGATTTCAAGTTTAATCTTTTTATTGCCATAAGTAATTCTGTTAGTTTTGGTTGAAATCATTAAAATTTAATAATAAAGAGATTTTCCTCAGCCTGTGTTGCAGCATTAATATTATGTATTTATTTATTTTTATAGAAATGTCAGCTGAGCCATCCTAATGATGTAACATATCAAGATAGTCCTTCTCTATAAAGTATGTGAAAAGTGATTGTGTTGCTCACAGTGCTCAACACCACCTATCAATTTTATGATACGTGCCAGGAACTTGATCAGTCTGCCTCTGGTAGTGTATTTCTGCACATCATGCATTCTGTTATGTTATTTGACTTCTCAAGATGTAGGAGATAAAGGAAAGAAGAAAAGACAGAAGGGAAAAAATGAACTTCAAAGAAGTTGCCATACCAGCCTTAGATGCTCACAACACTGTGGTGTGACAACAGAAATAATAAGATTTAATTATGAATTGCTGAATGCTCAACGACTGACTAGGATTTTACTTTCATTTGTGTTGTTACTTATGTGAATGTGTTGTGTAAATGATATCACTCTTTCAAATACTTAGGCTGCTTTACTACCATGACTAGCCAGACTCTTGGCATAACATTTGTTTAATTAGAAAATGTACAGTGGTCCAGAGAAGTCCGTAAGGAACTTAAACCAAACCAGGAGTGACAGACATATGCAGATTATATATGATTGCATCATTGAGTTATTGGAGACAACCAGTAAATGAAAAAGTTTGGGGGAAACAGAAACTTTTTTTGGGGTTGCTTGAACTAAAAATAACAATTTGCAGACATTCATATTGAAATATTGGATTTCTTTATGCAAAGCAGTTTGACAAACATGAATGCTATTATTTATGCTCTTTTGTTTATGTTTATTATATATATACATTTTACTTTCAAATTTTTTTAACCCTATTTGTTTGCTCTTCTCACAGTACCATTCATAAGATAATAACATAATGTAATATATCAAAATTATAGCACCACCCTCGTCATCTTGCAATGTTTTTCATATTTATTCATCTAAGATTCCAGCATTTTCATATTATACTTCATGGGATATACTCCAACCAATAACATTGTTATAAATGTACTTATATTTTAACTTCTGCTATTCTGAAGAAAGGTTTAGAACTGACAATAAGTATTATTAATAATTTAAAACTACCACAAAACTTTTATTAAGCAGTTTGTTGTAAATACAATTAATAAGTAATGTCACTAAAATTAGGTGAATAAATATATGGGTCTGCATATTGTTAATTTTTAGAAAAGGAATTTATAGCAAGCTATGTAGATTTTAATGAATACTGTGTAGGTATTCATACTTGCATTGTCTTCACTTGTTTGAAGACAATCACATCCTGTCTCCATTCTAGGAAATGGCATTTGAACTTGCTAGTTGTGAATGAAACAAATTTTTATCATTTGAACTTATTAAAAAAAATAGTGCATTCCATTCAGGATTGATGTCAGCTATTGTCAGACATATCTCATATCACAGCTGATGATCACTGCATACAGACAATATTAATATGCATACAATTGTTTATTATTTAAATAGTTGAAAGCATACTGATTCACCAAATGGACTTTTTTTTGTGTGTCATAGTGTTGGATTACTGTAAAATTCTTCTTACATATGCTTGCTTAAATAATTAAAAAAGCAACAACAAATATTTCGACATTAAATATTGTGATATAATTAATATTAACTGATATTAAATTAAAATACATTATGAACACACTTAAATTTATTTTAATCAGCAGTTTTCCCCCATATATAAACAAACCCGTTTATAAAGAATAATAACTAATTTTTAAAACTTTGGTGAGACAGTTGCTAATCAGACAATATATCTTCGCATCGTACAACTGTTTCATTTTATTAATAAAATATTTTATATGTAGGTTTCTGCTGTACCTGTTAAGTGTAGATTGTATATATTCAAACTTAAGTTTCTAAATTATGGACAATGTAGTAAGACACAGTAAACCCATGTTAGTTTGAATATTACAGAATTTAGATGCAATGCTATTTCCTGCAAGCCAAAGTACCATTAAAATTTATGCAAACAAAAAAATTAACTGTGAAAAATGGCCAATAATGGAAATAAATGAAATTTACCTTGAATATTTTGGATAAATTAAAAGATACAAGTAGATGTAGGTATATCAACTGCTAGTACTGTATAGAAAACCTTTGAAGTTGCCTAGTGATAAAAGAACCTAAACCAAGCTTTCTTTAATTTAAAGTGTATTTTTTGGTTTTACTAAATGCACTAATTCAGATTATTACCTAACTGAGCTATCTTTCTCCACCCCTCTCCTTATTTTTTTTTTGCAAACTAGCATAGGTTTACTCTCATTCAAAATTGTTCTTGATGTTATGCAAATCACAAGTATTTTTTATCACAGTGTATATTTTTATTGATAAATAACTTACTTGAAAACACATTAGAACACATACTTTCAAGTAAATTATACATATAATGTTGGATTCATTACTCCAACATTATGACCTCAAATTTGCCAAAAACCCATGTTATAATGGAATTTGAATACAATAAATTGCACGTTATGCATGAATTAAGTAATGGATTTATGCATTTTTAATTAAGAATGATGTACTTTTATGTGAACTTGTCATTTAAGAAAGTTTTCTAGCTGTAAACGGTATTTTAATGAAGTCAGGAAGTTTGATCAAGCTTTAGGTTGGTAATGTCCCAAAAATAACTAGAATATGTCTTGTACTAAAGAAATTCAGTTTAACTAAAAGATATCCATATGTTTTTGTTTAACTTTAGAACAAAAGTTCTCAAAGACTCAGAATATAACAAATATTTTTTCTCAGCTGTACAAAATAAAATAAATGCACTTCAAAACAATTTCCTGACTGCTACTACTATATAGGAAAATATTTAATGAAGTATAAAGCCATGCCTGTTTCATAAGCAATTTACCATGTTGGATAACATAATGGGTAAATATTAAAAATATCTGATTAGTAGCAATTTACTGCTACTAATAAATACATTTTTTCTAACAGTTGTTTTGGAGTTTTGTTAATGTATATTTTAGTTAACATCACTGTTTTCTGGCATGATTTTTTTTTTGTTCTGGACACAAACTTTTTTTAAAAGATGGAGTCATCATAGTAACATAACTGTTCTAATTCTAGAAACTATAATGTAATGCTACTGCTTTTTTGCAAAAAATCCATATAATGCATTATTTCTGTGATATTAATGCACTTTCAGAACAAAATTATCTCTTCCAGCCATGGGTTTCAATATATTCAGTATTATGGTTTAAGTAGATTTTTAAATAATTGCAGTTTAGAAATTAAGAAAATTATTTTTACATCTGATCAAAATGCTATTATTTTTATTTGATCCCTTACCAATTTAAAATAAAAATCAGCATGTACTAATACATTCTCACATGCCTTATCTGAATATATTGAACCACGCTTTTAAAAAAAAAAAAAATCACTTAAACTACACTATTTCATTGTGCTACAGTTTTTTACCCTACAGTAAAAGTATATTCTACTTGATTATGTCAAGAGTTATTACCATAAAGAAGAGTGATGCCGCAATTACACCAGTTTTCTACCAACCAGGAGAAGAAAAAAAGGATATTTTAATTACTTGTAAAGGGAGTAGTTTACACTGCTACTTTTACATCAACTTTTTGACCAAAAATGCATTCCAGTATAATTGTATGCTGCACATTACCATTCCATTCATCCTTCGTCCATTACCACTCTTCAGAGTTAAGTCACTAAGTTTGCTTATTTTTACTGGATCTGGTGCAATTTTTTTTATTATTTATTGTTCATGTATTTTATTCTTTGAGTACATTTCACTTGTAAACTGATGTAAAATCAATTTTTTTTTTATAATGTTAGAGAGTTGATCATTTCATAAGAAATTCATTGTTTTCAATTTATTATGTAATTAGTCCTTTTTTTGTTTCCACACTGTTAATAAATGCTTAAAAACCAATATAGTGTTATGTTTTTTAAAATAAATTAGTGGCAGTGCTGCAAGCCATGCATCTTTGCACCTACTTGAATATTTCCTGAAACTTACAAAAGTTGGTTAGTGATGTAAAAAACTTTTCCTTCACTTTCCTCATTTCAAAATTTGAAAAAGAAAATATCAAGTCACAGATGAGCTATGTACTGTAGCAAGTCATGGAATACTCTTATTCAAGAATCATGGGCCAAATGTCAACCTGTTGTAATTTTGGTTCCAAGGTGAATATTATTAATCCACCATATTTATTCGACAGAGGTATCCAAGCCACAGTATCCAATCTAGGTTAGACTACCTGAATACTCATGTTAGAAACTTAATGGACTGAAGTAGCACTGAGAAAGGATTTAAAATAATATTTAATTTCACTCACTGAGACATTAGGGACTACAATATGAGACTTGTAACACACAAAACTGGGTGAAAGACGAGTCCTAACTAGGTGGGCACCCTCTCATTGCCCTTCCTGATGATGTCTCAGTGACTCAAACAATTGAATGATTTGTAGAAGGAAAAACACCAATTTCTGAGAGAGGAAACCCTGCAACATCTATACTAGATTAACTGTGAAGAAGTCAGAATTGGCTGCAATCTAGAAGCAGCAGCAGCAGCTATTTTTCGGATATTATTTTAATTGTTCAGAAGGTAGGGATGTTCAGAAGGTAGGGATTTTGCCTCTCAAAAACTGGAGTTTTTCCATCCTGCATATAGGCAAATCAGCCACAGAATGCTCAGTTTGTAAAGATAGTATTGGTGCATGGTATGTGTATGTGGAGAATTAAGCTGTGGAAATTATGGGTTGCATGGATCTTTTCCTGTCATAATGAGTCTTTTGACTCCTTGGAGGTGATATTTAAAATAATGATAAATTCCTCTCTGAAATTCCATCAAGGCTGTAATACAGCAGCAAGTATCACCGATTATTAAAAAAAAATAATGGCAGTAAAGTGCCACTCCTAAATTATATCAAATACAATCACACTCCTACATAGAAAAATAGAAAACAATGGCTTTTAAAAGGCCAGGACCCAACTAGAAGTAAAATAAATAATTAATTATAATAATAATAAGAAGAAAGGGACTTAAATATGAAAATTACAAAATTCTTAAAAAAATACACAAAAAATTCTGTGCTTAAACCTAACCTGATGGAGATAACATGGACAAAAAAATAAAGGTGAATTAGCAGCCCAATCCGATCCTATATCAAATCCTATCCTATTTGATCATAAAAGTAATGAAAAGATAATGAAAGAAATAATCAAGAAGGGAGTAATAATCAGAGAACATTAAAGAATGTAAAAACAAAAATTGTGCAAACTTGTACTTATTATTATATGGAAACTTCCATAGTGTCTGAAGAATCATCATGGAAAGCCCACGCTAACCATTATTTGCATAATACAGTATCCTTAGCACTAAACTAACTGTCACCTCTGGAAATCCAATCCACTCATTCACCACTCTCTCTAAGCAAAAAAATCTTGTCCCCGTGCCCTTGTTCATAATTAGCAGCCCAATCCTATCCTTGATCATAAAAGTAATGAAAGAAATGTAACCAAGAAGGCATTGTATTCCCTTATTTCTATCAACTAAATTTTCACTGTAACCAACAAATCTTCAGTCTATCTTCAAAGAAACACTTTGTAAGCTAATCATCTTTTTTGTCACTTGCCTCTGATCTCCAACACATCCACATACAGAAATACAGGCAACCAAATATGTGCAATAGGACAGGCTGTATAAAAACGTTAGAAAGGAATAATGGCTTTCTAATCTTGGTTTCTCTGTCTAAATTCTTCAACTCCAAGTGATCCTTTGAGTTATTTTGTCCACTTTTGTAATATGGCCTCTCAACTTTTTGGTTTTCCCTATCCACCATCTTTGTCAATGTCCTGCAGTCCAAATAACAAATGTGATGCATAGCTTGCAATCTCTTAATAACCTAACATAACTTTATCACACGAATCAACAACCATTATCCTTTGCTCAAATCTTGCAGAATCTTTACATCACCTTTATTAAATAATGCCCTCCTCAATTTTGCATCATGTGCAAAAAAATTAACATTCTCCTCAAATCATTCCCTCCATCAGTAACAGCCCCATACAAAGCCCTGTAGTGTCAGTTCATCAGCCATCCTCTTATTCATGTCAGCCCTATTTTTCCCAGATTACTTCATATAAATATAACCAGTCAGAGAAAGGACACTAGGACACTTCTTTAAAGAGACTTAAGCTCCTGAGGACTGAAAAGGCTTAATTACTTGAAATATGAATGGCAAGGACAGAAGTTGCAAATCCTATAACACAACAGTGGTATACTGGTAATTAAGAAGGAATCAACTGATGTGCTTCTTGAACAGCTGAAGATTGTGTCCTTGAGAAATGCTATTCCAAAGAACATTGGTGGGTGAAATGAAAGAGTAGAATGAGAAGTTGGTTTGATAAGCTTGCAGCATAAGGATACATAGTTAAATTGTGTTGATCAGCAGCTACTCATGTTTCTGCATGCTCAAAAGAAAGTGGCAAAATAATGCTGGCCAGTTCAGTCGATAACACCCATGAAAATAACTATAGAAAACACAAGGCAAAAATGAAACCTGAGATTTGATGTTCTCTCCATTCAAGACATTTTTGGAAACAGAAGGCTATGGATATGATATAATGGTATGGAAGTCAAAGAAGAGTGGACTGGAAATTTAAGTATCATCAAAACCAAGTGGAAATAAAGTAAAGGAAAGATCATTCTTATGAGAAATAAGATAGGATTTTGTTTTGGTAGGTTAGATAGTGTCATCATCCCACTAACAAATAGCAAAGGGTTAAGTCACGAGGTGAAAAAAAGCAGTCAGAATGGGTAAGATGATATAGAACAGCACTATGGAGAGCTTAAAACTAGGGAGGTGTACAAAACGATTAGAAACCATTAATAGAAGGTGGAAACCAAAACAGATCACAATTAAAGATGAAAAAGGCAAAGTATTAATGAATAAAGATAAAATTGTACAGAGGTAGACAAGATACTGTAGTGAGATATAGTTGGGAAACTGATTGAAGCAGATATCACCATCAAAGAATGAGTATGACATGGACATTTTAAGAGGAGACGGAGAAAAAAAAAGCAATAGGACAGATAAAACACAAGAGTCATGGTAATGATAACATCACTGGAGAAATGATTAAATATGGTGGTGAAAGTATGATTACAGAAATGCACCAACTATGTAATATGGTATGGAAAGAGGGGAAAATGCCAGAGGAGTGGGTGAAATCAATATTAGTGACATTATACAAGAAAGGAAATGTAAAAATTATAGAACAATTGCCTTGACAAGTCATCTTGGTAAGGTGATGATGATGATATTGACAGAAAGATTGAGAACACAACTGGAAGCATACCTTGCAGATGAGCAAGCAGGATTTAGGAAAGACAGAACTACAATTCAAAAGATTTAAAGATTTTAACAATGAGGTTAATATCAGAGAAAGCTAGGAGAAAAAACAAAAACATATATACCTGCTTTGTTGATTTTCAGAAAGCATTTGACAGTATCAACCAGAAAGTGACATTAGCAGTGCTAGAATCCTAAGGAATTGACAAAAAATTAATAGCTATATTAAAAGATGTTTATAAGAATGCAATGGCTGCATTAGAGTAGGTGAGGATTTGGGAAAATGGTTTAGAACAAGCAGAGATACTAGACAGGGGGACCCAATATCACCAAGCATTTTCATCGCACATTTAGAAAGCGCAATGGACAAAATGAAGGAAGATGCAAAAGGAATGTACACAGGATGAGAATTAACAATCGGAGATTTGCAGATGGTATTGTTATTACTGAAGAAGACGAAAGAGAACTACAAAACACACTGGAACTGTTAAATAAGGAAGGGAAGAGATTTGGACTTGTTATGAATGTGGAAAAAACAAAGACAGTGGTATTTGGTGAAAAGAACATGAAACAAAAGATACAAGTGGATAGGACTGATACAGAAAATGTAGAACAATTCACATATTTGGGGAATAAAATGTCATATGACTTGAATTGTAAAAAAAGAAATAAAATGTCATATGACTTGAATTGTAAAAAAAGAAATAAATATCAGGGATTGTAAAGGACACCAACAGGCAGTGTGCCCATGGTTTGTGATGATGATGATAAGACACTGGTTATGGAAAATCTCGAGGTTTCATATGAATTTCATATGAATCAGTTAATGCTAAGTTAGCTACTTAAAGTTCCTCGAAACAATTACATTACTGTGTAAGGGGGAAAAAAAGTGGACTGCTGTATGTAGTCTAGTTAGAAGTTTACAAAAATAAAAATAGCCATTCCATTATACAGCTGACAATATATTCATAAACATACCATATGTCTATGACTTATGTACTGGCCATTTGGCTGAATGGATTAAAGTAAATTTCAGTTTCGGTTGAATGCAACAAAAATAATTCCTGCAAACATGAGAAGATTCCTGCAAAGAAAAGCATCCCATATTGAAATAATCTTATGGCATTTCTACTATCTCACAACTTCTTGGTGGACAGATGAATTACTAGAAAAAGTTAAGTTCAAGAAACCACACGATTTAAAAAAGTTCATTCATTTTTAATTGTCCACCTTAATCGATATACTGCTGTGCTGCAGGTTTTGAATTTTTTTTTTTTTTTTTCATAGTTTACTGTCTGACCACAGATCCGAGACCCTAGTCTGGCAACATGCCAAGAAGAGTCAATTCATGTTGAAGGGGAGAAAGGAATAAGGCGGTGTACAAATTCATTACTAACACGCGAAATCATGTGCTTTATACGTAAAAGTTTCCAAATGTTGTACAAGCAAAATAGTTACCACTTTAAAAACTATAATTTTCATAAAAGAAAAGCGAATTTTCCGACATATAATAATAAACACTCATCCCATGAAACACATTGATTATCCTATTATTAGAATGGATTCGCCTTCTTCTGACATGCACAGAAGTGTTGAAGGGTCTCGCATCTGTGGTTGCACAGTAACTATAAACAAATAAATTAGGAGAAAGTTCAGAAATAGTGTATTGCACTGGGTGGCTAGTTAGTAAAATAAATGTTTCAAACAAATATAAATCACAAAGAGCCTAAGCAGAAACCTTCCACTGATTTTTCATTATCTTAGAAACCAGGTTAACTGAGCAGCCTCTTTTCATTGCTCTTTCTAAAATAATAAAAATATTATCAAACCTCTATGAAATAAGACTCATTACTGGAAGTCCTCAGTGTGATAAACAAAGCTCATCAAACTATGCCTTAAACTCATTCACTGTTTCTACACTCTCAGACAATGCAGTCCACCCGTCAGCTCTCAATGTAAAAAAAAAAACCTGCCCATCGATCCCTATTCACATCCTGCTTATAAAATTCAGAGATGGCTTCTTTTTCTTCTACCCATTTTTCAATCCATTCTAAAGAGAAATCTTTTCCACATTAATCTGTAACAACTCATGACCAACTTAGGTCTCAATCATATCATCTCTCCCTCTCTTATTCACCAACTCTGCAAATAGCATTCCATCAGAAACCTGACACCGCTTTATTTACTCTTCTACGAAACATTTCTAGTATATATACAGGGTGTTCGGGATAAATTTGACATATTTATAATTAATTATATTTTTCCGTAAGTTACATGTATTAACACACACTTCTCTTCATTTAAAAGTTTGGACCCTTCTTCATTCATATACAAGATGTCAGAAAGGATGGATAGCTGGAACCCACCTGAATCATGGAAGAGAATAACTTGTATCATGATGATTCGTGCCCGCCATCAAAATAAGGATATTACGACTGCTGCCCAATGCTCCCTGAATACAGTAAAAACAATCAGGCATGAACTAGAGACTTGCAATGGTGACTACGAGGATGTAGCAAGAAGAAAGATCCCTAGCAGACGATCTGATTGCGTTCGTACAGCAGAATTCCTCGCAAATCTGCAGGAACAGGTGTTGAAGAACCCTGGCATTGGAATTCGGGCTTTGTTCGTGGAGTTGCTAACTGTAGTCAAGCCCTGGATAACAAGGGTAGCCAATGGTAGGCCGTATGTATGGCAGCAGGATTCGGCCCCTTGCCACACCTCTGGGAAAAGTCAAAAATGGTTGTCTGAAAATTTCTACGACTTCACCAGTCCAAATGTTTGGCCACCAAACTCCCCAGACCTTAACCCCATGGATTATTTTGTATGGGGCGCAGTTGAAAAAGACACCAATCGCACTTCCAGTAATACAAAAGCCCAGTTAATGGATAAAATTAAAACAGTTTTTGCGGCCCTTCCCAGGGAGACTGTAGCATCAGCTTGTTCGAGGTTCCGAAGCAGAATTGAAGCTGTGATCGATGCTAATGGTGGTTATTTTGAGTAAATCTTGTTGATAGTATTGTAATTAACTCTGCCTGTAATGTTTTTTTGTCAATTCATTAAATTTAATAGATACAAAGAAGATTTTCTTTTTCCTTACGAAACTGTCAAATTTATCCCGAACACCCTGTATATATATATATATATATATATATATCAACATTATCTTGAAAACCAGATGATCGAATCTGCACACAGTAATCTACATGCAGCCTGATCAAAGTCTTACACAACAGAACCATAACCTTTTTACTTTCTATATATCAATGCCCTTCCCATCACTAGCCTAATCGACAAGAGTGATTGATGAGGGAAAGGCATATACTGCATTTTTTTTTGGATTTTGCAAAAGCATTTGACAGGGTGCCACATGATAAGCTGATATTTAACTTGCAACACTTGGGTTTAGATGTCGGGTTAGTCAACTGGATTCAGGATTGGCTTTCTGTAAGGTATCAAAAAGTTGTGTATGGTGGGGCAATATCAAGGAGAAAAAAGTTACAAGTAAAGGGTCCCACAGGGCTCAGTATTGGGACCTGTATTGTTTAATCTTTATATCAATGGCATTGTCAGTGGATTGCAGGGGGATATTCAGTTGTTTGTAGATGATGCGAAGCTGGGAAGGGTTATTAGTAATAGTGCAGATGTGGCAGTACTGCAAGAGAATTTGAATAAACTAGACAGATGGGCAAATGAATGGGGGTCGGTTTAATGCAGCAAAATTTAAAGTCTTGAAGTTTGGGATATATTGATGGGAGACTGCATACTCGATTGGAGGAGCTGTACTGGAGGAAGTAGGGGAGACAAGATATCCGGGGGATGATGATTGATAGAAACCTGAAATTCAGGGAACATATTGCGAAGGTGGTAAAGGTGACCCTGAGGATTGCTGCAATACTGAGAAGGATGCTGACCTGCACTGATAAAAGAGTTATTGTTCCATTGCATAAAACCCTGATCAGACCCACACTTAGATTATTTTTCTTAAATTTGGTCCCCGGGATTTGAAGGGGATAAATTAACTGAAAAGGATACAGAGGCAGATAACAAAGATGGTTTCAGGACTACGATGTTAGTTATGAGGATCGACTGAGAGAATGCGGACTGCAAAGTTTGGTAGATAGAAGAAGGAGAGGGGATATGATTGAGACTTTTAAACTGTTAGGAGGTAGTCATGGGGTTGACACTGGGGAGTTCTTTCGCTTGGTGGAACAAAGGTAAGGAGCGATGACAGCGGGCCATCCCTGGAAGTTAAGAAAGAAAGCTGTGAACAAGAGAGTGAGGAATGGTTTCTTTGCACGGAGGGTGGTTGAACCGTGGAATGCATTGCCTGATAGAGTGATGAGAGCAAGAATGGCCAATGAGTTCAAGGAGTGGTATGATAGACTGTGTTTCCTAGGAAGGATCTCCCATGATGAGTCTTTTGACTCCATGGAGGCCTGAATAATAATAATCTCTCATGGTTCTCACAATGTGGTCTCCTAAATTTCAGACTACTGTTCACCATCATCCACAATTTCTTATTTCCTCCACCATCATCAAAATGTATCCACTGTTTGCATTGCAACTTTGTTTTCCAGATATCAAAATCTTACACTGAACTGGTAGTCTCTCATTCAAATAGTCTACTAAAGTCACATCTTTATAAAGCCACATTTATCCTACTCTTCACAGTTCTCCCCAACTTTGCATCATTTACAAACCACTGCAACCTCTCTCAGTATCATTAACATATAAGTTAAATAGTAATGGCTCTAAACAGACCCGTTACTATTTAACTTATATGTTAATAAGCACTTCACTAATGTCTTCCCTCTTCCAAGATACCAGCTATGCATAAGCAACTTACCGATTCCTGTCATTAAGTCAATAAGCTCATATCCAATTCACTAATCTGTTATCTGACTATTCATCACAGTTTATTTACCATGTCACTTGTGTGGCAATCTATTGAATCTACCTTTGCAAATTCTATCTATGCTACTCTGTATTCAGCCGCTGTCCAATACATGTCAGCCTGTAGAAATAAGTAGTCTTCCTCTAACAAAATCATGCTGACTATCACAGAGAATCCTATTAGAATCAACTCAATATTGGACCCTAACCATCTCTAACATCTTGAGAACTCCAGATACACATAGATGGCCTATAATTTAAAGGCTTGGCCTTATTACCACTTTCTGAAATGGAACAATTTTACCTGCTTTTCACTTCTTTGAAACCTGACCCATTTCAAGGCTCTTGTTAAATAAGTAGGTCAAGACTGATGTTAAGTGACCAGAACATTCTCTTAAAACATGTTGTGATATGCCATTGAGTCCTACTGCCTCCTTGTTAACACTGAGTTTGCTTAATTCCTCACATACTTCCTATTCATCGATCACCAGTCCCATATTTGATATTTCCCTCACTTGAAGTTCCTCCATATCATGAAATTGAAATAACATGATAAACTGTTCAGTGAATATATAAAGTATATCCTCTGCAGCAGTTAGTCTCTGTCATTATTATCATCACCCAACATCATCTTCACATGATTGTTCTTTCTTTTACTGGCCACATACTGAAAAAAAAGTATCTGGAATTTTTCTTGAGCTGATTAGCTAATCTATTCATTTATTTTATAGGAATCTTGCCCACAAAAGGTTGCAAATCTGTAAAATTGAATTTGTGGGTGGACTAAGATCAGATCAGAAACTCTGCTTTAGAGCCTGAACATGGAACTTTTCTAGCTACAGCAATCCCTCGATTAGTGCATTTTTGATTAGTGCGTCATTGTTTTTCGATACCCAAATTCGATTAGTGTGCGTGCCTATATACATCTTAAAAATAAATGTTACAGATTTTAAAAATTTTCGATCTATACATTTTTTATGGCTAACTATTTTAAAAAATCACTCACCAGGATGAAATAGATTAGTTACCAATTTGAAATATTTTATAAAATTATTTTTTAATGGCCTACTACACTATTTCCATGTACACTATGTTCCAAATTTACCACCAACATTTATGTCGTCTGCTTTACATAGCATTTTGCTGATCATATCTCGTGCGATTGTTTTCCTTACTTTTTTATTTTAAATTATTTTCCTAACCTTTAATCATGAGTAAAAGAATTAGTGAGCAAAAAATAAAAGTATGAAAATGATTCAAAAAGTAATCTGATTGGAAGAAAAACTTGAAATAATAAAGAAAAATGAACAAGGTGAGTCCAGAGCAAAGATAGGACAAGAACACAAAAATGGGTGAATCAACTGCTGAATACAAAGAGAAAAGTAAGGCTGCTTCAAGTTCAACATACATGCACTCAAAATCAAAGTATTATAATGATTGAATTAGAGAGACGTCTTTTTACATGGATCGAAGATTGTAACCAAAAATGGATCCCACTAAACACTAGCCTTATTAAATCAAAAGCATTCTCTTTGTAAATGAAAGAAAGGGTTATCAATGATGGAAAAGAAGAATTCCACGTTAGTGCTGGGTGATTTGAGCATTTCAAAAAGAGAAATAGCCTACATAATGTTCTAATCACAGGCAAAGCTGCAATTGCAGATAAGGAGATATCCAGAGATTTTGAAGAAAATTATGTAAGGGGACTATTGTGATCAACAAATATTTAATGTTGATGAAACCGGCCTTTTTCTGGAACCAAATGCCTTCCAAGACTTTTCTAACCAAATCGGAGAAATCTCAGCCAGGTTATAAAGTCGCAAAGTTGAATGAAATTACTGCTAGCAATATGCGAGCCGTTAGGAAGCACATTCTTCCACATTGTGCAAATGATTTTAGAGGCTTTTCAAACGAATCTAAGTTAATTAAATCTCATTCTGAGAAGTTGAGTGATTCCCACCTGCTAAATTTAGATGCACAGCGGGAAGATCCTGAAGAATATGAAGAAAATTTAATCACTGACAAGCCCAAAGAGGTTTCACAGAAACAATTTGAAAATAGTTTTCATACAATCGAAGTTTTTAAGCAGCAATGCTTAGAGACTGACCCTGGTGAGGAGAGAACCAGTAAATTTGCAGAAGAGGCAATAGAGTCATACTGTCAGTTGTATGAAAAAAAGAAACAGAATGCCCACCAAACTAAGTTAGCTCAATTCTTTGTTAAGAAGCAGAATAATAAATTTATATTCTGAATATGTTTTATTGTCTTTCAGCTTCATGGTTTTCCTTTAACTAGGCCCTGAGACATACCCTAATTCTTTTATAAAAACAAATAAAGGGTCAAAAAAGAAATTTGAGGAACGAATTATACTTTTTCCCATAGGTTATTATATTCGATTAGTGCATTTTCAATTAATGCGCCTGTTTTAAAGAACACATTAATTGAGGGATTGGTATACTTCATACCTTCAATAAGCAGGTCAGATTCCTGCTCAGAGTGCACTTTTGCTTTCCTCACCAGGTAAGTCACTTTTTCAGCTTGCTTTTTATACTCCACATCAATCTTCCCTCTAAGCTGTGTTGGTGTGCAAGTGCACAATAACTGAAATGCTCCTCTTCAGCACACAGTCGTTTATTTTCTACATGAAGATATGTAGATTATTGTGTGTGTTATAAAAAACTTAGTGCCATGCCATACAGTCATCATGTTGTGTAAATATTTTACATTCAGCAGAGTAGATCTGCACAGCTGTAAAAAAAAAAAAAAAAAAAAAAAAATCAGAGGGAGCATTGCTCCACACACACAGCTAATTATTATCTCTTATTTCATTCTTAATTTCTCCATTCATTCAGTTTACACCCCTTATTTAATTCTTGTTCTTCAGAACACATTCAGACATTGCTGTTGTTAATTAGTTATTGATGCCAGTTTCTAAGCAGCACTGATCTCCTTACTTAATTTCTTTGTCCCTACTACTGCTCCTCCAAGTTGTCTCTTGAGCTTTCCATAATCACCTGCCTTGTTGCACATTTATCCTTACCTCACAGAAATTCTCATATGGCTGGGCATCACCTAGGTAATCATTTGTCCCTACTACTGCTCCTCCAAGTTGTCTCTTGAGCTTTCCATAATCACCTGCCTTGTTGCCCATTTATCCTTACCTCACAGAAATTCTCATATGGCTGGGCATCATTTCATTGTAACTTTTGCAGTTTGACACCTCAATCCCAATAATGTCCTCCAATGAAATAAATCAAGATTCTCAATCTCCATGTGCCCTCTGTTATATACCACTGATGGTAATTATTGCTCAAAAACTCAAATTCATTTTCCTTGCTTCTAGATTTTCATTCTAATATGTATTACCATAATTAAAATTACCTGTGAGAACTACTCTTCTCCTGCTTGCTAGGTCAATTTGCTAATGTATATGTATTTCCTTGTCATCATCCTTTAAATTCTCAGGCCCATAGCAACATCTATCTTAATATCTTATTCTGTCCACTTCACACTAAAAAAACTACTATCACTATTCTTTAATTTTTTTTTTCTTATTTCTGCCTTGTGTAGACACAATTCCTATATCACAGATAGGAAGAAAAGAGGTGATATGATAGAGCATTTAAGTTGATGAGAGGATTTTATCAGATTAATCCAGATAGGATTATAAAAAGAGTAGAAGGCGAGAGGTGAAAAACCGGAGGCCAATCCTTGAAGTTACGTAAAAGTGTGGTGAACAAAGGTGTAAAGAGTAGATAATTTACATGGAGAATTGTCAGTGAACGAATGCATTACCAGAATGTGTTGTTAGTGCAAGGAATGTTAAGGATTTTAAGATTCAGTATGATAAATATGTTGTCAGTTAAATGAACCTCCCACAGTGAGTCTGCCGACTCCATGGAGGGTGCAATAATAATAATTTACGTACTACTGTAACTTTTGACCTTTGTATTGCTGTAATCTTTGCTGTAATTTATTTATATGTTGATACTCTATTGCTTAACTTAATTTTTGTGCATAAATTAGCAAATAATACGTATCTTATTTATGTCTATTCATTATCTTATTATCTTTTATTATTTTTATTATATTTATTATCTTATTTATGACTATTTTTGTATTGCTATAACCTTTGCTTTGGTGCAGTATGACTTTTGCTGTTCTTGTGCTAATAAACCAACAGCCACTCATCCAGCAGCAGTAGCCTGAGCAAAAGTATTTCTTAAATAATATGCTTTGAAGACAGCAATAATATTCTAGTTCATGGCTTGTAGGAATGACATGTTATTCATTGATTGTTGTTACAAGGTTGGTACAATTGGTCATAAGTTGAGGACTGATTTTTTTTTTTTTTTTTTGTGTGTGTGTGTGTGTTACAGCTACTGAATTTGTACAATAATATAAGAAATGATATATAATGATACACTGTAGTACCATTGAATTAGGGATAGGAAATACTATGCAATTTCTGTATCACAATTCCCACATTTGTACTCATGCATGGCCGGAACTGTGGTTATAATTAGCTGTCAGCATTGTCTTCCTCAAGCATTCAATCATGAGAATTTGACAGAGGGTAGATCATAGGATGGGTCACTTGATCTCTGAAATTGTCAACGAACTTAGATTTTCTCATATGACAATTTCAAGAGTGGAAATATGAAAATTCTTGCAGAAAAACAAGCACCCAGCAAACAGCAAAGGGCAACCAGCCTTAAATGATCATGGGCTTCGGCATCTGACTTGCATCATATGGACCAATACAAGCCAGACATTATCTCAAATCATCTCCCATCTGAATGAGGATTCCCATCCGAAAGTCAGTGCAAGGACCATGCAATGTTCACTTCACTGTCTTGGCATTCCATTCACTGACAATTCTCCATATAAATTACCTACTCTTTACACCTTTCTTCACCACACTTTTACATAACTTCAAGGAATGGCCTCTGGTTTTTCATCTCTCACCTTCTACTCTTATAATCCTATCTGGATATAGGTTCCACCAACCTATGAGAGTCCCACTTCTAACGACACGACACCAGGCTGAATGCCTTGCACGGGCTAAAGAACATCGAAATTGAACTATTGAAAATTGGCAATGTGTAGCCTGGAGTGATGAATTGTGATTTAAACTTCAAAGTGCTGATGGGAGATTAAGGATATGACACCCCCCCCCATGAAGCCATGGATCCTGCATGTCAGGTCAGAAATGTATAAACTGGTGGCTCAGTGATAGCCTGCAGTGTCTTCAGTTGGATGTTTTTTGGGATCTTTGGTACGTGTACCAATGACTTTCAATGCATCTCAGTGTGTGGAACTCATTGCTGGCCATTTACACCCATTTATGTCCATCATGCATCCCAATGGAGATGGCATCTGCCAGCAAGACAACTGTTCATCTCACAGGTCCAGGCAGGCTACTGCTTGGTTCCACGAGCATTCTGTTAATTTTTGAAATAATGAAGTGGCCACCTAGAAGCCCTGATTTAAATCCCATTGAAAATATTTGGAAGCTGAGCAGAGTGTTCGGACCCGTGTCCTATCAGCGCCAAACTTGAGCAAATTGTGGACAGCTCTGGAGGATGCATGGGTCTGTGAAACATTTTCACAAGCTTGTGGTGTCTTTGCCTCATCATGTGGCAGCCGTTATCAGGACCAGAGGGGGTCCAACACGTTACTAGGTAGCTATCCCTAATTCAATGGCACTTTAGTGTATAAGAAAATTATAAAAAAAAATTCTTATAATGATATAAAAAATGATTTAAGAGCAAATATCCAGATATTTGCTGATGACACAAAACTGGGAAGAGAAAACATGAAGATGATACAGAGATACTGCAAAATGACAGACTGGTGGTATGGGCAGAGGATAATGGCTGCCACTTTAATGCAGCAAAAATGTGTAAGGTAATACAACTCTTGCAAGAAGAGATCACGAACTGCTTACCACATTGATGGAAATGGGACTGCAGGAAATTGATAATGATTGTGCACAGGGAGTTGAATTAGAAGACATACTTCAAATGCAGCCAAAACAGCTCAACAGGTTACGTGGATGTTGAAAATGTTTTTAAAAAAAAGTCTTATAAAAACTTGGATGGTTTTATCAGACTTTTAATATGGCCACATCTGAACTGCTGTGCACAGAATTGGTTGCCTAGCTTCCTTGAGGATAAGGAGATGGTAGAGAGGATTCAGAGACAAGTGACAAGGTTGGTGACAAATGTATAGAATATTCCCTATGAAGACAGACTGAAAGTCTGTGGGTTACAAAGGTTAGTACAGATGAAAAGGAGAGGGGTTGGGTGATTGGTAGAAATGTATAAGTTATTAGCAGGCTTTATAGGGTTGATACAGATGACTTTTTCAACATATGGCAAGAACTGAGAGAACAAAGGGTCAACTATGGAAATTATGTAAGAGTAGTTAACAAGATTGTGAGAACTAGATTTTTTGCTTGGAATGAGATGAATGGGTGGAACAGATTGCCAGAAGTGGTTCTGAGTGCTCTGTCAGTGAATAAGTTCAAGGAAAAATATGAAAGCATTTTGTGAATAATGGTAAGCATAGGCCTCCTGTGATGAGTCTGATTCCATAAGATGCCTGAGAAAATAATAATAATTTTGGTCTTCTAAGGTACTACTAACTGCACCAATCTAGCTAGATCATGATCTTTCTATGGATCTTTTTCCTGCCATCAAAAACACTTGTTCTGATAATCTTTTTTTTTTCCATTCTGTTTAAGTGACCATATTACTACTGATTATCTCTGCTTGAACTTTCTTGAATACTAATGATGCAAAATTCCTTTCTAATATCTTAATTTTTAAGATAATTCTTCCCTTGGGCCATCTGTTCACTTCCTGATTTTTTTTTTTTTTTTTGTGCTATCATGTTTTTAGCACACTATCTGTGGCTCCAGTTTTAATGGAGTGCTTTATTTCTAAATCAACTCAAATTCACAAGTAGCCATATGTGTGCCATTATTCATCTATGTTGAAAGTTTTTTCCCATTTGGTTAGACTATAATAAATTTAGTTTAATTCTTTATCCATGTGTAAGCAAACAAAGTTTGCGCCTGAAGTATCTTCAGGACTGAGGCAACTCGTGGTAAAGGTGAACAAAGCTATCATCACTCCCTGTTTTAGTATCTTCCATAATGCAAAGTGCATCTCCTTGCAGACATGTATAATACTATGCATTAAGGGAAGGGCCACTACCCAGACCAGTTTCGACCTTCCTTGAGGTCTCGTCAGTGGGAGCCAGACCCAGAGTTGGTGATACCAAGGTGGAAACAATGGAAAAGTCATATTTACCTATCCGAGTTGCCAAAAGGTGTGTCACCTTATTATTAAATTACTCTGGATTTACCTTCTGAGCCAACAACCTTTTTTCCCCCCATTCCAGTAACCTCTTTCTTTCACATACATAACTAGTGTCACCCCATTTGAGGCCATGCCATCACTCCTCTGACTACTATTCACCACATTCTCTATGATTCCATCTCTTTGTTCTAGCCTTGTATCCCTCACTGTTTTACTCATCCACTTCTCTCTCTTTGGGGGAAACCACAACATTCCCTCAAATTCTTAAAAGATGAAACATTACACTATTCTACAATAATATCAAAAAAAAAAGGGGTGGGGGACTGTTTTCCCATATATATAGCAGTACATGTCAGAGTATACTGATATATCTATAATGCACTATAAAATCTAACAGTTATTTGTTTAAGTTCAACCTTTAAAAAGTATTATCATCAATTTTCTGATATGTACCCTCAACGGGTATACAGGATACTATGTACCACATGATTAAGTACCACAGTACCACATGATTAAGTTACATTATTACAAATCTCATGTCAATTCTTCCAAATTATCTAATCAGCTCATTTGGCAGCACTCCAATATTGTCAGATCTTATATTTCTGTTTTCTAGAGCCCTTTTGACCACATCGATCCACCTAGATCTTCGTCTTCCTGTGGGTCTTTTAATTACCATCTTGATATCACTCATTTGTTTTGCTATCATTCCTCTACCATTCTGTTTAAATGACCATCCCATTAAATTAGCACTCCTTTTTAAATGCTAATGATGTCAAATTCCTTCCTGATATCTTCATTTTTAATAGGATTATGCCACTGATACCATATGTTCACTCCTAATTTTTTTCAGAATTCTCTTATCTGTGATCTGGAGTCTCTGATCAACCAGGACTCCAGAAATTCACTCACTAGAGGCGAGTTAACTGAGACAAGTGGCAAGTAAATATTCAGCCTTGTTCTTCTTAAATACATTCAAAATATATTATTTTCTTTGAATAATTTACAATTTTTGTTTTATTTCAAAAACAAATTATTATTCACTGTCAAGGTTATTTGATCACGGTTGGCTGCCAACGAATTTATTAGAGAAGTTTTATTTCCAGAGAGCTGGAAATTTAATTGCCTTTTAAAGAATCACAAAAAATACTTGCAATTTTAGTTGCCAGTTTTCTCTAAAAGTCATAATGTAAACCAAAGTCAAACCTCAATCCTTGCCATATCTTCTTCCCAAAGAGTTGTCCTGTCATCATTGTTGTAACATAAGAATTGATAACCTTTAAATGTTTTTCTTTCTATATGAAAAATTTCATAAATATCCACTAAGGAATTCCAAAAATTCCACCATTTCTCTCTCTGCAGTATTATAGTGCTCTTTTTAATCCCCACATTCTCAACTAAGAGTCACACATTAAGTTTCCATTTCAGTTATGAAGTGAGAAAAATTAATTGATTGACATTATATGTTATAGTTCTGGCACACTTTACTTGAAATCAGTAAATCTCACACACAGTGCAAAAAAAAGAAAAGAAAAGTTTTTTATATCATAAATATATTTAAATTAAAATACAGTTATTGGTCTTAGTTTACTCCTTCTCATTCATGTGAAAATTAATGAGATCACATGAGCCTATTCTCTATCTCTGTATAAATTGAGAACATCCATCTAAATTTCTGGGCAATCAATAGATTTTGAAAAATCTGACTGAAGATCAGACTCTTCTTTATTACTATTGTCATATATATGGAAGGAGCTTCACGGACTAAACGGAGACCCAGTTATTATTTCCAATAAATAAATTTTATAATCAAATCAATGCATTGATTGAGTTTAATATTGACCTAAAGAATATATTACTCTATTTTGTCATCATAGCATTAATTTTTTAAAACATTGCCTGTAATATTTAAGTAACAATATTTATATAAAACAGACTGATACCTTGGGTGAGTAAAATTTTTATGTAGCTATTAATTAGATTTAAGTTGTATTTCTGAAGCCCTGTAATCACGTTTTGTTTCCAACCCAACTATTAGGTTCGTGAGTTAAAATTGATTTGTAAACTGTCTTGTATACTGCTAGTTTAGTGTTTTGGCAAATTTCTCTCTTATCCCTCTTAAATTTATTCAACTGCTTCTCCGTTATACTAGGTTTCTTATTCTGTTGTCTCTTTCCAAGTTTTAATTTGTCATTTTCACTAAAAATTGTGCCTAAATAGCTAAAGTTTTTTTTTTTTTTGGTATATTGATTTTCCATTGAAATGCAGTTGAAGTATTCACTGCAGTTTCATTGTAGATGAAAATGCAGTTAAATTTTTCACTGTTCTTGCCTATTTTCATAGTTTCTTTTTATTGCTAATTTTTATGCTAAATTTCTTACAACTGTTACAAAAAAATTCAATTTAGTTAAAAAAATCATGGACACTTACACTAATTTTTTTAGGAATACATTATCTGTATAACGTAAAGAGATAATATTAATATCTTTGATATTGATATCGGAGTCTAATGCTAATTTTACTAATTTTTAGGAATACATTATCTGCATAAAGTAAAGAGATAATTTTAATATCTTTGATACTGATATCAGAGTCTAATGCTAATTTATTTCATAATGTTATGGCAAATTTCTCTCTTACCCCCTCTTAAATTTATTCAACTGCTTCTCCATTATACTAGGTTTCTTATTCTGTTGTCTCTTTCCAAGTTTTAATTTGTGTCATTTTTACTAAAAATTGTGCCTAAATACCTAAAGTTTTTTTTTTTTTGGTCTATTGATTTTCCATTGAAATGCAGATCCACTTAGATGTAAAGTAAGAGTGGAAATAGAGTGCACACTTATGCGCATGATTTTAATCCAATCACTTTCCAGTACTTCCTTCAATTCTAATTGCTGATGACTTAAATATAGGCCATGTTGCACTGTATAATGTTCCATTTACACTAATGGTACAATTGTAATTGTACCAATCTGAACATTTTTTCTTTTAAAAATATTGTAAATAAATACTGAGGAGGATGTTCTAACTGAGATAGAGAGAATAAACATGGTGGTGGAGTGTTACTCGTGATAAGAGATGAATTGTGTTCGCTCAGGTGGAGAAATCTCGGTGGAAATAACGCTAATGGCTTTGAGAGTAGATGGTGAGAGCATGTGGTGTGTATATGGTCCGATGATTAATAAATCCTCGACACCGCATGGTAAAAGAGGATAAAAGGAAGATGATGATATGATATATAATTTATGAATATATATTATACGGTATTTGATAAACTTTGAATTGTCTCACAGATTTCATTATCCTTTATTATAGGACATATATATTTAGTGGGATGTTGTTACAACCAGCGAATAGAACTGGTGATGAGCAGGAAATGTTTAGGAAAATTAGGTCGGCAAGTGATCATTATGGGGGGGGGGGACTTCATCTATAGCAAATAAACTGTGGGACAACTATCTTAGGCATGTGGTAGAGGGAACATGAGGATCAAGAGCTTTGGAATTGGTCATAGCATCAAAGGATCAATCGGATTGTGACAGATATCATACTGTACCCCATTGATGAGAGTAACCATGTAGTCCTGACTACATGGTTACTCTCAAATAGGCATGTGAATAGACATGTAGAGGTATCAAAACAGGAAGAATTTATGTGAAATTATAAGGCAGGCAACTATCATAGCAAAGAAACCAGCTTGCAGCAGTGCAATGGATGAAAGAATTTGAAGGAAGAGTAGTGATTAGTGCATGTAATATACTTAAGAAAAGGTTGTTGAAAGAAATGACAAACTGTATAACTTTGAATGAAGAAGATAAAGCAATCTGGAGTCAAATGGATAACAAGAGAAATAAAGGGGAATTGCAGAAGAAAAAGAGATTATGGAAGAAAGAAAGTTGGAGAAAACAGTTGCATAAGGAATATAAGGCTCAAGCTAAGAAAGTGACTAGTATTGTAAAGAGAGAAAAATTAGAATATGAGAGGAGACTGGAACTGCAATCCAAGGAGAATCCCAAGGAGTTTTTTTCACTATGTGGTGAGTAAGAGGAAAAATGATAGTGGATGGAGATGGGAACTGGAAAACCAAAGCAGATGACATAGTTGAACTCTTTAATGATCACTTTATTAGTGTTCCATCCTGGTACAGCAGGCCATATTCCTAGAAGGATAATGAGGATAAAGTGTTAGATGTGAAGGAAGAGGATGTATTGCAAATACTGAGTATGCTAAATGTTAATAAGGCAAGGGGCCTAGATAGAATTTGCTGTGGAACTGAATGTGCCATTAGCTTCACTGTTTAATGAAAGTCTTGCAATGAGAGAAGTTCCTGAGAGAGGAAGGAAGGTAAGATAGTATCTTTGCTTAATGGTGGCAGTAGAATGGAGGTATCGAACTATAGGCATGTTTGCATTTATTCTGTAGTTGTTAAGATTTGGAGTAATTGGTAAGTGTTTGTATAGAGAAGTGGGTAGATGAGGGCAGTATTACTTTTGTAGGCCAGCATGGATTTGTTAAAGGGCACTCTTGTTTTAGTAATCTGGTAACCTTTTACAACAGAGTACCAAAAGGGATGAGGGTAAGGCATACACCGTAATTAATTTTGGATTTTTTCAAAAGGCATGTGACAGGATGCCACATGACAAGTTGAGTTAAGTTGCAACATATGGGTTTGGATATCAGGTTATTGGACTGGATTGGTGATTGGCTCTGGTAATTATCAGTGAGTTGTATATGGAGGAACAGTATCAGGGAGTAGGAGGAAAGTAAAGAGATGTTGAGTTGTTTGCAGATTATGTGAAACTTGGGAGGGTAATTAGGCATAACTAATTATTACTAATATTCAAATTCATTATTAGTAATGGATTTGAATAGGCTGGAAAAGTGGGCAAATGAATGGGGATATCAATTTATCCAACTAAATGTAAGGTTTCAAAATTTTAGATATACAGATGGGATATTTCATATTCATTTGGTGAGGATATACTAGAAGAAGTGGAGGAAGTAAGGGATCTTGAGGTATTTGTGGATAGAGATTTGAAATTCTGAGGATATATTGCAAGGGGTTGTGAAGACATCTCAGAGAATTGCTGCAATGTTGAGGAGGACATTAACCACAAGAGACAAAAGTATGGTGGTCCCATTGTATCAAGCTTTGATCAGACCACCTCTGGATTTCTGTGCTCAGATCTGGTAACTGGGATTTGAAAGGGTTAAAGGGATCTGAAATAACCTTGGAGATGGTGCAGAATCAAATAACAAAAATGATATCAGTACCATACAATGTTGATTGTGAGGACAGACTGAGGACATGCAGACTGCAGAGTTTCATGGATATAAGATAAAGGGAAATATGATCGAGATATTTCAGCTATTGAAGGATTATTATTGTGTTAACACTGAGTAGATTTTTCATATGGTAGAACAAGGGGAAAGAGGAAGGAGTGGTAAGTGAATGGTTAAGTTTTTTGCATGAAGAGTGGTAGGAGCATGGAATGCATTGCCTGAGAGAAGGTGAACATGCAGACACTAGATGAGTTTAAGAAGTGATATGATAAACTTTGTGTTGACCTCCCAGGATGAGTCTTGCGACTCACTCCATAGAGGTCAGGAAAATATAATAATAACATAATGTTAAAACTCTTATAAATTTTGCTCACTAGACTTTATTTTGATATTTCAACGAAAATCATTTTCCTAAATATAGTCTAGGTTTTTTTTCCTGAATAATTCATTTTGCAATTTTTTTTATTACACATTTCATGATTTAAATTCTCTCCTTAAAGAAAACTAAACCTTTTGTTCTGAACTCCTGTTCAAAAATTTTAATGTCTTGCTCATATAGCCGTTTCAGTGCTTCCCTCCTTGCCTGAAAGATAGTAATGACAATTGAAATGAAAAGAATGAAAAGATAGTAATGACTTAATACTGAACAGAACTCCTGTGGGTAACATTCCTTTCCTTGATGCTGCTTCACCACATGCAACTTGATGTCTGTCAGATAGCCAACTGCAAAACTGGTCTGCTAGCTAATTATAAAAATCATGAATACAATTTGTTGTAATTTAAATAGTAGTCATGCAACAACTTGTCAAATGCTTTTAAAATCCACAAATATTACAGAACATGAATTCATCTTATCAAATGATTTGTTACACAGTTGATAAAATCACCTTATTTTGCTAATGGAAACCATATGAATAAAAGTTTCCATGAAACTTTTATTCATATGGTTTAAACAAAATCAAGGAAAGGAAAGTAACCCACAGGAGTTCTGCTCAGTATTAAGTCATTACTATTGATATATTCAATGGATACAAATTATTTAATACTGGTTAAAAATTCACTTAATATGGTGTTTTTGCTGAGAGTTGCTTTATAATTTCAAATCACACACAGGACATCATAAGCAGCCTCACCTCAGGTTACCATGACAATAAACTGAACAAACATATGTACTGTGAGCATAGTTAACCACTGTAGTTCAAGCCACCATTACATAAACACACGTAGCGTAATCATCTATTGCCATGTTATAATAATAATAATAACATTTTTATATTAAAAAATTATCCTTCAACATTGCCTATGAATAAAAGGAAAAATGAAATAGCAAGTGCTAATGATAAAACTAAGTGAAAAGTTATCACTTTAGTGTAAAAACGTGATCACAGTATGCAAGTCTACAAGAATATAGACAAAGCTATAAATTGTTACCATGAGACATACATATACACACAGGAAAAGAAAAAATAGTCTGTGCAAACCACCTTGTTCAAATACACGTATTTCTGAAGAAAATAATTTTAATTTAAATACATTTGTATATATAATTTATCCCACAAAGCAGGCAAACCAGCCTTGAGAACTCAATACTACAGGACATAGAATACACCAGGGCATAGGGCTGACCACCTTATCTTGTGAACGGTTTGAGGTCCGATGATTAATAAACCCTCGACACCACATGGTAAAAGAGGGTAAAAGGAAGATGATGATATGATATATAATTTATGAATACATATTATACAGTATTTGATAAACTTTGAATTGTCTCACAGATTTCATTATCCTTTATAGTTATACTGGCAGTAAAAATGGTAAAAACAAATATATATTTTAAAACTTTAGTAAGGATTTTGAAAGCCCACAGATGAGTTACAATTTTTATTATTATATCTTCATCATAACTTCATCATCTCTAAGGGCTTTTAAGTGGAAATCAACTAACTTTTTCTGCCATCTTTTGTATATAAGTTCATACCAGTCAGATCTGGCACAGATTTCCTTATTTCTGAAAAGGGGATATAAAAATAAATTAACTTCTCAACATCACACTTTACTGAATTTTTAAAGTATGTGGATTTGTGTATTGTTAAATTGCCTGATAGAGTGGTGAGAGTGAGAATGGTCAATGTGTTTCCTAGGAGGGACCTCCCACGATGAGTCTTGATAGACTGTGTGTTTCTTAGGAAGGACCTCCCACAATGAGTCTTTTGACTCCATGGAGGCCTGAATAATAATAATTATATTGATCAACATGTATTCACTTAGCATGGTTTTTTCAGAAGATACTTTAACTATGTAAAGTGAAGGATTTCCATAATACAAAAAATTCCAGAATGAACTGATTTAAAAGAAAAATTACAGAAAACAACACAATGGTTAACAAAAGAAGGAAAGAGTTTATTCCATGGCATTTAGTTCAATAGGAAAATTTTCTAATTCAAGCAGTCACAAGGTCAATCAACATAAAATCACATCATGTAATAATGGAGAAAAAAATTATAGAATACTTACCACTAAAAGAGTTTCGCTAGCTACAACTTCATCATCTCTAAGGGCTTTTAAGTGGAAATCAACTAACTTTTTCTGCCATCTTTTGTGTACAAGTTCATACCAGTCAGATCTGGCACAGATTTCCTTATTTCTGAAAAGGGGATATAAAAATAAATTAACTTCTCAACATCACACTTTATTGAATTTTTAAATTGTTATGTGGATTTAATGTTAACTCCCTTCTTCATATTTTTCTGCTTTTATTTCAAAATTTTTATCTTATTGTGAATTTTTTGTGGTTTCATTGTTGTATTTAAAAATACTTCTATAGCTTTTAAAAGAAATTATTACTCCTCCAATTTTAGCAATTTTTAGCCTTGCAAAATATTGTCAGGATTACTACAGAATTTTAGGACAGATTTTTTCCTTTCCACTTATGACAGATGTGAATTAAGATATGACAAGCATGACACTTTAAATAACCTTTCTAAATAAATTTAATGTCAGAGGGCTAAGTGAATAATAGGTAAATAAGTAATAATTCAGAATTAACTATAAAATGAGCATCGCTAATGAGTATTACAATAAGTTCAATAGCTTCCAAACGGCTCACACTTACACTCTCACAATTAGAACCAAAATTGTTTCAATCAAGTGTTTTTTTTTTTGTTTTTTTTTCCTGTTGTGTTTTTAAATGAGAATGCATCCTGAAATATTGGTAAAAATTTTAAAACAAACCTCATACTTCTAAAATAAA